>NW_008795314.1:2704204-2710462 GCF_000699145.1 Aptenodytes forsteri
CCCGGGCGCTCTGACAGAACACCGAACCCCGCCCCCGATATTGGGCGGTTCGCCTCCGGCCCCGCCCTCCTCAGCATTCATTGGCGCGCCGAAATGGTAGCCCCGCCCCTCCTCGCTTCTGTGAGGGAGCTGTAACCCTCCCTGCCTTCGCCTATTGGTGCACCAAAAAAGGACTAGGTCCGCCCTCCTCGGCTTCCATTGGGGGAAGGCAAACCTCGACAGCCCCCTTCCTCGTGTTCCCAGCGGGACACAGCGGCTGAGTTGCTAGGGGGCTCCAAGGCGGCCATTGGTTCTTTCCCCCGTCAATCGCACTCAGTCGCACCTCCCCGCTGGAGGGGAGCCGTTTGCCCGGAGCGCAGTAGTGAGGCCGCGGGTTCGAGCCCCCGCCCCTCCGACAGGGACGGAACCCCGCAGCCCCGCCTGCTGCGGGTTCCTCTCCCGGGTCTGCAATAACTACAGCGTACGCAAGCAGACAAACGGCCCTAGGACTCAGGTAGGGTGGTGGAGAAACGGCTGGGGGGAGGCCTGATAGCAGTTTCTGGACAAGGAACATTTCTGGACTTTGCACCAGCACCTGCCCCAAGCAGGGAACCACACAACTGTCCTGCAGGTGGAAGGTCTTGGCCGTAGCTATGGGACTTGGAAGTCACTCACTCTGCACACCTTAGTCTTGCTTTTAGGATATTCATACCCGGAAGAGATATATTTTTCATCATATCCACACCAGTGATGGCTGGCTTTGCTGGCTCACTATCCACATTTTGGCTGGCTCATTATCCACATTCAAATATTACTGTGCATTTGTACAGAATGGGGATGAGACTGAGATTTCCACCGGGTCCTGTAATCCAGCCTGATGATACAAGCACGTAAACCCAAATGCCTACCCTTATCAATACTGCAAAACATATACTAAAATGCAGTAGGTAGGGAGCTGAGGGAAAGGGGTCATCTCTGGAGTAAATGCTCGCTCTTCATGTGCCATTAAAATAAATTCAGCAAGTTTCTAAAACAAGGTGCATCAGTGCATCACCTCTAACCCCAGGTGTTGGGCCGTGAGAGAAACTGCAAGCGACTGAACCAAGACTCACAGGAAAATCTCATTTCTTAAATCTTACCCTAATGCGTATGTTTACTGCCTAAGCTCTACGCTAGGCCCTTTATGGCCTTCTTGTCCTTTGCTTGTAGCATATCTGCCAGCAAATACAATTTTAAAAAAATAATTCTTTAAGAATACCTTGTTAACCCCGAGTAATTCCCAAATATGAAGAGAAAATTTAGTAGTGTCAAACTGGTATAAAAATACATTTGTACAAAGACAGACAGAAACAAACGTCAAAAATAGCGCTGTATGCACTAAGTATCACTCCACATAAAAATTACAACTTCATGAAAGGTCTTTATGTCCGTGTTTCACCAGACCCCACCCCATACACACACTTTGCCCAAAGCACATCTAATTCAGAGGAAAATAATTACACTACACATACAGGACATACTCTGCATTATCTGCAGCCAAACATAAGCCCTAAACTGGAAGAGATATGTCTATACCTTATATTTCTACTTGAAAGAAAAACAAATAAATCCTTGACTAATAATGTCTGTTTGTACGGGTATGACGCAATGACAATTTACTGGTCTCTGGGGGAAAAAAAAAAAGTCGTAACATGCTTATTTTTATTTCAGGATTGCAAAGAAAGATGTGAACTCATGAATACCGTTCTATCATTCCTCAGTAATTTTAATCCAGAGCAAACAGAAGAGTACAAAGTGTCCTGTAGCATTCACCCGTGGACATCAAAGCACCACATTCCAGTGTCAGACAGGCAATTTTCCCTCTAGCATACTCATGCATCCAATAATTGCACCTCTTTATAATCCAGTCATCACTTTATGGAATCGAAGCCCTGTTGGAGGTGGGATAATAAATTTGCAGCAATAAACTACAGTTTCACAGGCTCCAGTGTTTTACTGTTGAAGGTCTACATATAGAAAGATAAGAGACGTGCTCTTCTTCCAGATGCGTCATCTGTCAGAGCTTCTATTTCAGTCTTTAATTTGAGATAGGCTAAATGCAGTCGTAGTAGTCATTTGTACTTTTCCTGTGGAAGCAACTTCTAGACAGCTGGAGTACAGCCCTGGGCATCAGGAAACTAGTGCTCTCATCTCAGTTCTAACACAGACTTCCTTTACGAACTTGGCCAGCTTACTCAAATTCTTTCTGCCTCACGTTTCCAGACCTATCAAAGCTATTTGCTGCATCTTTTACAAAGGAGTGTTACGGGATTTTAACCACAAATTTCAGTGGAGTGCTTTGATATGCCATAAGAAAAACACTGAAGTACAAACTAATCATTATATCTTGCTTTACTGAAATTGTATGTGTTCGATTTTTTCCTTAAGTTCACTAAGGAAGAGTGGAGAAAAAAACCCAAGCATTTTCATAACAATGAACTTGGCAATTAAAGGTCATTTGCCCTTATTTTTAAATTAAAAAATATGAAGAGGTTTTCAGTTGTTGAAAATTAAGAACTAATGCTTTTCAGATGTCTGTTTTGATGCCATAAATAGCAGAATTCTGGAATGTTTCCACTTTCCTGAGTATTTCCACTTATCTGATCTTTACATGTAATCATGTTTAGAACATAAATCTGTGCCAAGCCCAGGTTTATTTTGAGGGCAGCTCATGGTTATACTTTATACAGGAACTAGTGAGCTAGAATACACCCACAAATCTTTAACCCATCACCTGTCTGAATAATATAAAAGAAAATGCATTTGCTAACCCACTTTCAAGCATTAAGATAACCTGGTTAGGGGCAGCTGAAAGGAAAAATAATGACATGTATATTGCTCTCTTACTGTGCCATACAGAACTAGGCTAAACAAAAGTCAGAACTGCAAATAATAATAATTTTCTCTTGATCAGGAAAAAAAAAGGACTCTCAAACAGTTATATTTATGGAACACCCCCACCACCACTTGTTTACCCTCACAAAGAACTCAATTTCTTATTCATTATTACTAAAATGATCGAAAAACCGAACATTCCCCCTGAACTTCTTGTTGATGGGCAGAAGTTTGTGAACAACAAAATCCATTGGTAATCTCGCATAGTCTGTATCAAAACGAGAGGAAGATAAAGTCAAAACAGTAAACTCTGGAAAAAAGTTCTCCGATTTCTGTTTCTGCAACAAGCCAGAACAAGTCCTCTGGCTTTGGTCACACTTTCATTCAGATTCTGCCCCAAATTATGCCCCTGAAATCACTACAGAAACTGTTGAAAACTAATCCATGAAGGCATTAACTCTGCAAATGAACAGACACATCAATGACTGATTCCAATGTCTCTGCATAATCAGAACAGTGGCCAAATTCTGCTCCTAAGCTCTATCTCAGTCTGTTATTTTGACACTGGAACTTCTCATTCCATTTCCATTTATCTGCTCATACAGCTGACCCAAGGAATTTAAAAAAAAAAACATATTTCTCCTATGCGAATTATGTTGAAGGAAAGAGACAGAAAAACAAGCACTAACACCAAATCTCAATGAGTGTCTTATAAATCATCTCTTTCCATAATGGAAAGTCCTACATCCTTCCTGATCCACCCTCTCGGCCTATCCATGGATGTGGGAGAGGAAAAAGGACAAAGAGCCCACAGCGCATTTCTCATACATTCACACAAATAGAGGCTTGGAGCCTGAAAAGCCCTAATACATATTTTCCATTTATATATATACATATATATATATACCCCAACCAATAAAAGGCTACACATACCAATTACCTTTTCCCTTCTTGTACATACTGTCAAGCAGTAAACAGAAATTAGCAGCTGCAGTGCTTTTTTATTCAGGATGTGTATATTAACTGATGACTCACCAAATAATTTGCAGCCCAGCATGCCAGTTGTCTTCTCCTCCACAGAAAGAAACACTATTTTAAACAGAAAGTTAACCACTGTGGATCTTGCAGGCAAGCCAGCATGCATCAGAACAAGATAAACATTGCTGGTGAACCCCAACAGGGCAGAGGAAAGGGGGTGGTTCCAATAGCACACTGCAAGCTTTTTAAAATACTCAAATAGGAATAAATAATACACAGGGGGAAAGAGTGGAGGCAGGGAAGAAAGGATTATCACAAAGTCAACCCACGCTGCCACATGGCCTTTTGTGGTACACACTGCCTTCACACAGCAGGCAAGACCTGCACGGCATGAACAACTTCAGTATATGGCTAAGCTTTTTTTTTTTAGTCCTCTGTCAGTACACTTGGGGCCTGACTCAATAGTTTATTTCAAATGGGGAACAGTAATCTACATCACAGAGGCCAAAGACGGCATGCAGCAGGCTTAGGGAGGGCTTGGAGCTGGAACTTGCACTGAAAAGGGTATCTGTGAAAAAGCAGCTCCCAAATCCTGGCTGTCACTGAGCTCCAACGTCTGCAGGAGTTGGGAGCCCATGCCTCCTGCAAACAGATGCTCTGTAGCATCTTTAGGAATGCAGTGTCTTGTGGCTCTTGCCGAGTTTCTTCCAGAACACTTAACCTCTAATTTGGAAAGAAAGCTGACAGTTCCTCCTTCAGATTATGTCCACCATGTAATTAATGAGCTTGACATTACAATTTTGGCCAAAATTCTGTTACATCCTGCCTGATCGGATGCAAACAGAAAGAAGTACAATCCAATTAAATTCTAGGGAATTAAGGGCAATTGCTCTCTACTCCTACAACATTCACTATGCTGTTCTTTAGTGCAGCATGAAAAACTTCTTGACTGACAGTACGGAATATTCTACTACAACTTAGTATTTGAAGACTGAACCACACATTTCATTCTATTTTAACTCCATTAAATCTATTTAACAAGTACTAATTGGTTTCTAATTGCTTTGTCAAAAGAAGAAATAAATAATTAAAAAAAAATCAGACACAACAGGAATTTTCCAAGAGTTGCAGAAGTGTCATTTAATAAAAATGTGGGTTTTTAATTCTTCCTACTCTCATATTTCTTTAGAAACTACAAAATGAGAAGGCAAGTCTCCTCGATCTCAGAATGGACATTACTCCTTTGACCTCTGAATAAGAAAGAAGATTCAAAGAAAACTCACAGCATTATTTTCCATAGCACCTGCTGCTGACTCCTAGACTCCAACTGGAGAACGAAAGTCTTCCTCAGCATAATCTCAATCATTCTTCATCAACCATTGCAGACATCTGAATCCAACCTTTGCAACATGGGTTTAAGGCTAATTTTACACAGAGAGTCAGGAGAGCCAATATGTGGCAGAAAACAGATTCCAGCATACAAAAACATATTCTGTGCTTCCACACTCTTGTGGTACTAATTTTCCCTGGTTCTCAATAAGCCACAGGTTCTTGGGTTTTAGACTATCATTGTCACATCCACAAATTATAACGCCCTCTACAGCCAATACTGTTAAGTGAAATCCCTGCTCTGCTACACAAGAAGGCAAGATAATACATACCATCCAACCAACCTTCTGCAAGCAAGATTTAGCATGCTTATGACATATTTGGAGTGGCTAAAAGCCCAAGCTGCAGCTATCATGTGTCAGTTCAGGATTTTTTAGACTGACAGTGAATGTATGCTTCTAAAAAGCACTGATTCTGTTACAAATCTGCTCTGTGAATAGTCTTGGTACATGCACTAAATCTGATAAATCTGAGATGTGAAATTTCTTGTGCACAAAATGTTTAGCTCATTGGCTCCTGACAGTTTGTTCCCACCAAGTGCTTTCCAAGAAAGTAAATATATCGCACGCACACACAAGGATTGTGCAACACATCTCGTAAGTCTAATATATCTCACAAGTTGTGGAATTGGTGCAAACAGAGCACACTGATGATTTGTCCAGGCTCTCTATAAATGGCCAAATAGAGAGAGGCCTAGCAAAAATATTCATGGTAAGTCTGCCTGGATTTTGTAGATCCAGAAATCCTGCCTGTCCTGGTTTTGGCTGGAATAGAGTTAATTTTCTTCCTAGTAGCTGGTACAGTGCTGTGTTTTGGATTTAGCATGAAAATAATGTTGATAACACACTGATGTTTTAGTTGTTGCTAAGTAGTGCTTACACTAGTCAAGGACTTTTCAGCCTCTTATGCCCTGCCAGCGGGAAGCTGGGAGGGGGCACAGCCAGGACAGCTGACCCAAACTGCCCAAAGGGCTATTCCATACCATGGGACGTCGTGCTCAGTACATGAACTGGGGGGAGTTGGCCGGGGGGCGGCGAC
>NW_008795314.1:2710494-2730980 GCF_000699145.1 Aptenodytes forsteri
CGGCGCCGACTGCTGCCCAGGAACTGGGTGGGCATCTGTCGGTGGGTGGTGAGCAACTGCATTGTGCATCACTTGTTTTGTATATTCTTTTATCAATATTATTATTTTCCCTTCCTTTTCTGTCCTATTAAACCGTCTTTATCTCAACCCACGAATTTTACTTTTTTTTCTCCCCTGATTCTCTCCCCCATCCCACTGGGCGGGGGAGGGGATGAGGGGAGAGTGAGAAAACGGCTGTGTGGTGTTCAGCTGCCTGCCGGGTTAAACCACAACACTGCCAAATTCAAAATACCAGTTTTACATGAACAAAGTCCAGATTACTAATAAATAAATAAGAAAATAAATCTGTATGGAAACTCTTGAAAAGGAAAGGTACATAGGCTTCTGGAAATAAAGAACTTCAGTCTTTTCACCACTTGCTTTTTTGCTGCTGCACAGGAATTATTAGAGGACTCTGAGCTGTAATCCTCCTGCACTAAACCCCAAAAAGAAAATTTCCAAAGCAAAATCCAGTTTAAAATTTGAAAGTACACATCAAATCTTAATTAATATTTATTGCTGTTTTGCTGTTTGCATAAACTAGTATATAAAAAGAGATATATAGCCATAGGTGTCTAAATCACTCAGGCAGCACACAGTAATACTCTTAAAAACCCCAAGCAAGACAAATCAGTATAATGAATAGGGAGGTAGTCAGAATAACTAAAGATGAATTAGTGATTGTAACCAGTGAGACCACAGACGTTTAAGGTAATAGTAGAAAATTAAAGTATACAGTCTTGCACTAAAAGAAATGAATAAAAGATCAGTAGAAACTCTTCCAGGTTCTACACTCAAAAATTTGTATTTTAAATAAGTTAGTCCCTAAAGAAATAACAAATTCTAATCGGAAAGAACACATTAATTTACTTCAGACCTACACTGGCCAGTGTCCAATAATACCAAACCGTTCTTGTTATTGTTGAACAACAGAATGAATTCGAGCATGTACCTTTATAATGGCCAGAAAGCACATTAAATCCAAGTATTTTAAAATTACTATCCATTGCCTTTGTTACATATATATATATTGCCCTACTGCGACACCTTTTCCTTGACAGGTGCATCCTCTGCATTTATAGTAGGGAAGAAGTCACCACACGCCCAAGGTAAATGAGCTCAAACAAACGCATATTTACAGGCTCTTTGCAGTACAAAACCCAGGAGAGCTGGGATTTTGGCTGGCGTTATTTAGCATCCTGCCCAACATCACCGGGCCGAGGGCCTCTCCCAGGTGCGGCTGCCCGGGTACAGCAGCGGGAAGCAATGCGGAGGGGAAGCCCCTTCACCTCCTCCGAAGCCACAGCCGCTTCGCTCCCCCGAGACCAGGCCGCGGCAGCCTAACATCCCGCTCCTCCCCGTCTGTCTCTGAGAAGAGATTTTACGCTTCTCTCTCCCCCAGCCGAGAAGAAACGGTTCCTTCCGGGTCCCTCCCCAGCGCCTGCAACCAAGCCCTCACCCTTGGCCAGTCCCTATCGCCGGCTGTACCCACGGCAGCGCCGGGGCCACTAGTCAACCTCCCTCTCTCCACCCCAGCCGCCGCCGCCATTTTGCCAGCCCCGCCTGCCCGCGCGCCGTTAGCAGCGCCACGCAGGCGCAGCCGCCGCGCGCAGGCGCAGTGCCGCGCTGGTCGCAGCAGGCAGCATGGAGGACGCGCTGAGGCGGGAGCTGGGCACCGTGGTGCTCCGGCCGGCCGGGTGCTCCGGCCGACGGGGCACTTGGGGGGCGGCTGCATCAGCCAGGGCCAGAGCTACGACACGGACCGCGGCCGGGCGTACGTGAAGAGCAACGGGGTAGGGGTCGAGGGTGTGGTGCGTGTGGTGGACCCCAGGGCGGGGAGGCAGCTGTGAGGGCGGTCGCGCTGAGGAGATGGGTGACGGGCTGGCCTCAGCCGGCCCCGGCCTCTTCTTGGTGGAGGGAGGTTTGCCACCTGGCCTCAGTAAAATTTCGACTGCTGGTATCAGGGAGGTGGCCTGCAGCCGGGGTTAGAGGTCGCCTTCGTTTGGCAGCTTCTGGCTGGCGGCTGCTGCGGGTCTGGGGCCTGGTTTGTGGTGGGGGGTGCCCGGGGGTGGGGAGGCTGCGGCGAGGGTAGGCACTGGGACACGAAGCAGCATTTCTGATGGGACGCGGTTGCGGTATCAGTGTTATTTGTCCAGGGCATGCAGTACAGTGACATGCTGTTGTCAATTACGGCTGGGGTAGCAGTGGTATGACTATGGCTGCATATGCTGTGACAGTGTCTGGAGCAACCTAGAAGGTATAAAATTATCTACTGAGGGTATCCATCTTTATTTGTTGTAACAAAACCAGTAATTCTCTGCACATAAGAAGGAGCTTTTCTCAATAAATGATATTTTTCCACGATTGTTGTTCAAGATTTTCTGCTTTGTCCTTTCAATACCTGGTACCAGCTACTGTAGAAGGTAGATATCTGCATTTGATAGAGATAAGTACAATGCAACATACCTGGATGGCATCCTTATTTGCAAAAGCAGAGATCAGATAGAATTTACTTTAAAGGTACTCTACACTTGTGTTTGTCAAATGAATAGCTTCACTGGAAGAACAAAAGGCAGAACTTGTATTTGCCTTTAATAGCAAACAAATGTTTTTGAAAGCATGTATGCAACTGTATCTATTCCAAATTTGTCTATGCTTTCTGATCATATCAGGGAGCTGGATGGATGCACTGAGGTGGTAACATGGGAAAATACAGAAAGGTTATCCTGCTTTACATTAGACTGAAAATAGTTTGAATTGATAGCAAGATAGCCCTTCTGCTTAGGCCTTTGTTAATTGTGTATTTAGGTGTACAATCCAGCTAGCTACAAGATAGGGCTTGGGAAAAAAAGATCTGGATAGATATTCTACTCAGTAATCATTTCATTTTCTATGCTTTTGCCTGTGTGTGGATTCTGAGTGCTGATTAAAGCAAACTTTGCCAAACTGTATTATAATGCTGTGCTGTGTGTGCAGCAGTGGGTGTATATCAGCAGTTTCTTTAGAAAAACAGAGTTCTGTAGAAAACACTGTGGTTTTTACTCTATTAAAGTTAACAGCTGACTTTAACCTAGTATGATGCTTTAGAGATACAGTACTTACTGATTTCCTCTGAACAAAGCTATCCCATGGCTCAGTAATTCAGCAGTTCTTCATTCTTGATCTCTTGTAGGCTTTGGAATTTTTAGTCAATGTCTATTGCAAATTGTCCTTTGACTCTGTTTCATGTATCAGTACTAAAGGGCTAGTATTCTATTTCTATTTTACTCATTGTATTTCCTTGCTTTTGCTTTTAGCAGATACCGTAGATTTTCCACGTACCCTTTTTCTGCAACCTCTGCCTAACTCTTCCAGAGTAGCATTTCTTCGTGTGATTAGTGTCACTGATGTCAGTGGAGAATAGATTTTACTCGGTGTGGATAACAGTTGCAGAAATAGGTCCTAAATTCAGAATGTCTTCAAAGCAAATGCAGTTGGTAGTGGCTTGGGTTCTAAGGGCTTCTGTGTGCAAGTACCATAAGGGGCATTTGGCTGCTGTCATTGATATTCTTTTTTTTTTTTTTTTTGCCCCCACCATGAGGCAAAAGAAGTAGGCCAGGGAAAATCATTCTGTGACTGCAAATTAGACTATTTTGGAGATTAGCTGTATTACTAAGCAGTCTCTGTCAGGAAAGTCATGAAGACCATGAATGTCAGCACCATTCTTCTAGTCTTTCAATTGATGTATAGTGCCCATAGCTTTCTAGACGCTGCATAATCCATTAATGAAATACTGCTTACATTTTATATATATGCAGTTTGCACTCCCTCAATCATAAACACACTTCCTAAATTATTTTTACGATTACAGAGAATGCTAGAACCTAAGTCACTTCCACAGAGTCGGTTTATGAAGTGAAATTTCTGTAATTGTAAAATTACTGTCAAGTCTGGTGGTGTGGATCTATCTGTATCTTGTATGTGCAGTAGCCACTTGCTCCAAGCTTTCTATTTAACGTTTACAGCCTTGATTGGTTTTGTAAAAGAGCTTTGTTTACCTGTGACTGGTGTTCATAGAGACTAATGCTTTCCTTTAATATTTGGCAGGCCAGAAGAATGTTTGAAGGAGAAATGGCAAGTTTGGAAGCCATCTTGAAAACACAGACGATAAAAGTGCCTAAACCCATCAAAGTTATAGACCTGCCTGGGGTCAGTACTCTGTTTGTGATGGAACATTTGGAAATGAGAGGCTTAAACAGGTGAAACACAGTATTATCTTTGCATCCTTTAACCAGAAATGTTGACTATTATGACAATTAAGTCACTTGTTTTCAGAGGGGAAAGTTGTTTTAATTTTTTTTTAAAGCAAGTCATAGAATCATAGAATAGTTTGGGTTGGAAGGGACCTCTAAAGGTCATCTAGTCCAACCCTCCTGCCGTGGGCAGGGCCAAAGTCAAGATACATTTGGGAAGTTATACAGCAGAGAACTGTATAAAATACTTCATAATGCTTCACCTAGCAAATAGGTCATACATCAAGAAGTGAGTGTGGTTTTTGTTTAGTATTGGGTTTGTTTGGGTTTTTTTGTTTGTTCTGTTTTTTTTAGGTAATTAGTGATTTTTACAGTAAGGTTCCTTTTTACAGTAAGGAAAATGACCTACCTGATCACCTGTTTTGTGTACTTGCCTTTGATATAAGAACCAGTGTTTAATATTGCTTGTCATGAGTATGCAGAGGCAATTCCCCAAATAAATGAATCCTGATTTCAATATTTTTACAACTCTCACCTTGATTTTGATAGTTTCAAACTTTTGGCCCTTCTCTGTGGGAAACACTTGAGTAAATTAAAATATGATGAATACTTCTGTCTGATTCTGTTAGGGAGGTAGGCATGACCAATTTCTCATCCCAGTCTCAGAACTTCTGCAGCCAGCAAAGTCTTATCCCTCATCCTGCTCATCTGCAGAGCTTCTAGTTCATGAAGAGCCCTCAGTGAGCTCTAAGAGCAGAAATGCTGTTGTGTTTGGGCTGATTGAGATGAAAAGAGTGCAAATGCAACCTTTGGCATACAAATTTCAGAGGATAGCTACAATCTGTGTTAACAGGAACAAAATGAAGAAATAACTCTGCCTTAAATGACAGTGCCTTGAGAACAGGGAAAGATGAGAGGTCAAAGACAGGAAAAGGAATGTACTTTTGTAAACATGGGAGGCAACTGGCTGTAAGAGTTGTTTGTAATTACTGCAAGACTTTTCTGAACTGTGTAGGGTAAGTTTTTATTAAAAATAGATAATTAAATAAGGCCCACATGCCTCTTCCATCTTCTAGGCCTTTTAGAGAGGAAAAGCCGGAGACAGAGAGACAGAGATATAAAGAAGAGGCTGAGTCTTGTTTGGCTCTATTTCCCAAAGACAGTTTGTCCCCCCCCCCAACCCAACAAAAAAACCCATAACATGTTGTGCATGCTTTTCTTACAGATATCTTACTGAAAGTTCATATAGAAGAGATATCACACAGAAATTAGAATTGATAGTTTCTCATTGTTATTAAATTTATGATTGCTGCTCACTTTCACTTTTAATAGTGTTGTCAGAAACAACCATGTAAGTACATTTTATTTTATGTTAATACGTAATCTTTATAGGAAGAGGAGGTATTTATAACCAGAATGCTTTGAAAATGTACTTTGTTAGAGATGCAGAACTTCTTTTACTTGCTTGATAAATCTTTTCAAGTAACTCCTGGAATATCAAGAACTGCATTCATTCATGTGTCAGTTTTGCTAAGAATACTTTTGTTTCTTAGACATCCAGCAAAGCTTGGAACACAGCTGGCTGATCTCCACCTTCATAACCAGCAACTTGGAGAGAAGCTGAAGAAAGAAGAGAGCACAGTTGGTACGATACACAGTTGTTTGCAAATTTAACCTAGTCAATAATAATCTACAAAATAGTTAAAATAGGTTTTGTTATTTCAGGATAAGTTCATCTTCTTCCACTAAAGATATTATGAAAATAGATTTGGACGAAACACCCAGGCAGGGGGTTGTCTTTTTGCTTTTGTTTGCTCTGTTTGGATCTCTGTAAGCAAAACATGTATTCAGTTTGGGACCCTTGGGATCCCAAACCACAGTTTCTGCAAGGACATGGTATCAGAGGAGATACACTACCTCAAAATATGATTATGAAGATTATAATATAGCTGCTGTACATCAAGCTTTAAACTTAAAAACCAACAGCAACAACCATTGTAACAAAAAGAGTATTAAGGTGCAATTTTTTTTTAGAAGCAGCATTGTACCCATGCGTAGTTTTTAAGGTCCATTTGCATTGTAGATACTTAGAATCTTGTCATTAGTATTGGATTTTTGTCTTTGGTTTGAAAGGTAAAGGTCAAGGGCAAATGGAAGTCCAGTTTGTGGATCAATTTGGCTTTCATACAGTTACCTGCTGTGGCTATCTTCCACAGGTAGGTTGTACTTCATCAGACTGATAGAATTTTAAGTTTATCTTATTTTCCTTTCAGTGACACAAAGGGCCACAATTATCATAATGGAAATTGATTTATTTCTGTGGTGTCATAAAAAGAAAAAACATTGTTCAGCCTGCTAAGGAAAGTAGTGCTTTGGACAGCACTTACAGCTGCATTGGACATTCATAGCTCTTCAATTTCTTGGTTTTTATCACTTAGAGAAAATTATTTATTCCCCTAATTTAATGTTTTAAGATAACATTCTATTAAATGGTAGTATTTACTGTCCTGGATGGTATCAGCACAAAGGCTGTATAATCCTCAAAAGCTTTATTTGAAAAAGAAGAAAATCTGACTCTTGCATGGTGTAGAACTAACATCTGCAATCCTCTTCCTTCAGGTGAATGACTGGCAGAATGACTGGGTGACTTTCTTTGCCAAGCAAAGAATCCAGCCCCAGATGGACATGATCGAAAAGAATTCAGGAGACAGGGAAGCAAGAGAACTTTGGGCACAACTTCAGGTAGGAGAAGTTCTCTCAGTTCTCGTTATAGTGATAGCTAGGTATCAGTTGTTTAGATTTTCTTTTCATAAAACAAAGTTCCTGTTTGTTGGTATGCTCCAGGTTCTGTTGGCAAGGGACTCCAGCTTTTAGGGATTAAAATGGCCTTTATTCTAAGGTATAATGGCTTTTGCCACACCACCCTATGCTAATATTCCAAAGTGAATGTGTGCCAAATAGCACTTTGCCTTACTGTTTGGGAAATACTAGATCAAGTTCACGTTTCTCATTCCCTGTAACATGTTCATGATGAGAAATGTATGTAAGCAGTACTGTTCTGCACATCATCTATTCACTTAAGGTTTGCGTCTGATTAAGTGCCTGCAGTATTAGCCATTTGGGTAGCACTTCACAGAAATCCCTTCAAAGTTTGGTGAGAGATTCCTGAGCCTTCTAATGATGAAGTAGGTGGTTGTGGTGGTGGTTGTTGTTATTAAAACTGGTCAATATTACAGCACCGAATGCAGTTTTAATTTTTTATTTTCTTAGTGCTAAAAAACATTTGGATGACTATTCTTCAGCTGCTGGCTTTTATGAAAAATAGAAATCCTCTTGATTTTCTCAGCATCTCTGTTGACTAGGTCCTATGCTGTTTCAAGTTACGGGTTTTTTTAACAGACTTTTAAGAAGTTTCAGTTCATGCTCTGCATGTATGCAGATAAAACTCTATAATCATTCACCTTAAAATGTAGTACTTACACGTCTTGCTTTTTTTCCCCCTGCAGCTGAAGATACCCAGTTTGTTCTGTGATGTAGAAATTGTTCCTGCTCTCCTGCATGGAGATCTCTGGGGAGGAAATGTAGCTGAGGATGATTCTGGTCCAATTATCTTCGATCCGGCTTCTTTCTACGGCCATTCAGAGTATGAGCTTGCAATAGCTGGGATGTTTGGTGGCTTCAGCAGTTCTTTTTACTCTGCTTACCACAGTAAAATTCCCAAAGTTGCAGGGTTTGAGAAACGCCTAAAGCT
This sequence comes from Aptenodytes forsteri, assembly GCF_000699145.1. Lineage (NCBI taxonomy): Eukaryota > Metazoa > Chordata > Aves > Sphenisciformes > Spheniscidae > Aptenodytes > Aptenodytes forsteri. The sequence goes on from NW_008795314.1 coordinate 2,718,517, forward strand.
TTATCAGCTTTTTCACTACATGAACCATTGGAACCATTTTGGTACAGGGTACAGAGGGTCTTCTCTAAACATTATGAGAAACCTTATAAAGTGACTTTCTGCTTAAGCAGAATACTTCCTATGTTGCTTGGAAACCCCCATACTTGGCGGTGCAACTACAGGAGTAGTAATGTTCACAAAAGCTACTAGACCCTTGACTTTGTTGCACAGCTAAAGACCTAGAATCAGTGAGTCCTGCTGGATACCAAGTGTAACATAGTCATCCCTTTTTAGGATAGTTGGGAGTAACTTTATGAGGGAATATCTAAGGAAGGAGTTTACTGAGTTGCACAAAAGATCTGTCAGTGTCAAGAAAGCATTGTATGCTTGAGACTAGGCAAGTTAATACCAATCAAGCACTGAAGCGTAAATTATTTGGAAGAAATTCTCTCTTAGGGACCAGCTGTGCTTCAGAGTAGAGAAATACCAGGGTTGGCATTTGCACCCTAATGGAAAACATTGGAGAAGTGTTTGTGAAATGGAAAATTGCTTTTCTCAGTCACTGAGGAGATGGCTAAAGAAGTTGCTCATTGCTTTTTGCTGTTCCCCCGCCACCTTTATGATAGGTTGCTCAGACTCTTTCAGCTCTTCATGTCCAGTTATGTGCATGAAAACAATGTTAACAAAATATTTTGAAAGTCAACAAGAAAATTATATAATGGGAACTGTGAAAAATGATTTGGACTTGCTATTCATTATGTTAATGTGATTCTATAGGATGGAGATTGCTTCCTGTTCTATTACAAAGCTGTGTGAAAATGCTTATTTTTTCTGGCATTTGCATTTTGGTGCCTCATGGCATTCTTGTAGGCTGTTCTGTGCTTGCCAGTCAGTGGGCTCTTATCTACAGTAATTTTCTTTTCACCAGAACTAGCTCTCTTTTCTGTTTTGGATTACGCTTTTGTCCAATAGCATGCATTCTTAAAGATCTTTTCAGGTAAGACACTTTACATGTACAAATCCCATGAAGATGTACTCTCTCACTAATACAAAGAGAAGATGTACTTTTTGACTGTTGTCATTGCCCATGGGATAATGCCATCTGGTCATGGTATAGGCTTCACATAAATTTTCTGTAGGTTAGACTACAGGTGCCATAAGCTAACATTTTTCTTCGGTCCCCACTAAGTGTACTTTGTAGCTCTTGGGATAAGGGACATGAAACCAAAGGAAGGTAAAATGTAACTCACAGAACAGCAGCTCTACACCACTTTCAGAAGTTCTGTAACGATAGCTTTGCAGACTAGCTGTTTCTTGTACCTACAAGATGGTAATACTAAAATTGTACTCTTTTTGATGTAGGCTGGTAATGATATTTCAGTGCAAGCGTACCAGGTAGGTGAGAGAGATGCATGATTCCTAACATGCATTTTGAGTGTTTGGGAATGACTTTAATTAATTAAAAATGTTTTTCACTGGATATTGGCAGATTACTGAGGGTTTTTTTAGTTGCTGGTTTTGCAGTTATGAGAATTGGAAGCAAGTTTAGAGAAGACTATCACTTGATATAACTTTCCTTAATTCTACTACTCTTCTCACTGGCTGTTTAACTTTTGCTACAAAAAGATTTAAAGCCTTGCTTGGTAGAATAGCTTTTACTTTTACCTTGTGGCTTAAATAAAAAGTTTCCCAGTTGATTATTGTTGTCTCTGTTTTCTGAATTAAAACCTTACAGCTTGCGTTCGTTCTTGGGGAGCTACTTGCTCTAACCTGTTAAAGGTCCCTAGTTTGTTAGGCAATTATGGTCAACAAAGGTGTTGATGGGAACATGGTCATGGATTTTAATCTGGAGCAGTGTGTCACTGAAGAAAATTTACATGTTGTTTGGTTACAGTATCACTTGAGGTCCTATCTGTGCCTTCAAGCTTTATGTATTGTACCAGCTGTTTGGATGTTGTTGATGAAATGTTATGTCCGTGCCCATATCCTTATCCCATTCACCCAAAGTTAACGCTGCTTAGTACAGCTGATTGGAGAAATGCTGTGGAATTCTAGCCAGCAGTCAGTCTGGTTAGATCCTTTAGCTGTTCATTTCCTTATGCCTTCATATTAAAGTTAGAAGTTATTTAACAAGTTCATTCTGTTTACGAATCTTCAACAAATCAACATGTTTATTTTGCTAAAATACCTAAATACTTTTTGCATTAGAAGATGAAAAGTGATAATGAAGGTGGATTTTCTGTCAGTCATAGACTTGAGGGATAAACAGTCAGTCTTCAAAGATCACCTTTCCCAATAGAACTGAATCCAAAAAAATTTGTGATTGAAGGAAAATTGTGTTGTATGCAGGTTATGTAAATAGAAACAACTGTATTTAGAGTTTTAATTTAAGGTATATTATGCTCACTTTTTCAAAGCCATTTTGTGCTACAATTAAAAATGGAAGGGGTGTAGAGAGGAATACAAATGGATTGTAATAGCAAGCTCTACTGTAGCATGGATCCCTTGGTTTTGAGTTCTTATAGACAGCAGTTGAATCAGAGGATGGAGAAGGGGATGAAATCTCTTCTGAAGGCAAGCTGCTGGTGGACCCTTAAGAAGAAATTGCTGCAGTTCTGTAAGGTATTTTTTTTTCCTTATGTATTGCATAGTTCTGCACTGCTCTTAGAATTCTCTGTGATCATTTTGTTGCATTCTGTGTTCCAGGTGTGCCATTGTTATTCTTTATCTCTTTTTCTCATAGTTCAAAGCTAATGTCTTCTGCTTTTCCTTCTCATGTATTTCTTCCTCTTGGCTCCCTCTGTGCATTCTAAATCTGGCAAGCATGTTTCCTTGTACCCATGCTCTCATTCCGTATTTCCTGGTTCTGTATCATAATTTTGCTGACTTTCCATTCTTATTTGTACAAGGAAAAAGGATAAAAGAACGACTGAATTTTTCTTAAATATACAGTGTACATGTATTTGTATATTGTAAAAAATTGTAATATCCTCTCATGATGTTTCTAAGTCTTTTCTCAAGGTGGATCACAATACACATATGGCATAAGTAGACTAAAGCATCTCAAGGCATTTATTTTTAACACTTTGAAAACCAGATCTCTTGATACCTTTTTTCTTAACTTAAACTAAATTTTGAAATTAATACCTTAAGGAATTAATTAGTAGGTTGTGATATGATTGTGCATAATTTTAATAACATCAACTTTGCCTAGGAGAGGAGTTAGGGGAAGGGAAACTTGAAAATCTGGACTCAATGCTGAGGGTCATAGGAAAATTCAGGTTGGGAGAGACCTCAGGAGGTCGCTTAGTTCAATCTCCTGCTTAAAGGAGGATGAGCTATGAGGACAGGCCAGGTTACTTGGGTCTTTATCTGGTCTAGTCTTGAAAACCTCTGAGAATGGAGGCTGCACAACCTCTCTTGGGCTACCTGTTTCATGGCTTGACTGTCCTTATTGTGAAAATACATCCATTTTGAACCTCTCTGCAAGAACCTGTATTTCTGCTGAATTGCTTATACTTTATGTACCCTACATTTCAGTGTGATTTTTTTTTTCGTTCTCATAGACTGCTGCCATCTGCAAAAACTGCCTGCAGATATGAATGTTGCACTCTAGTACTGTTTTACTTCCTGCTTTTCATCTTCTCTGTTCCAAAATAGATCTGGTGATTTTAACTGATGCTGGACTGTTCTAGCAGAAGTAAAAGCAGGTGGGAAGTGGTATATAATTAGCTTGTCTTGTAGGCACTGTTTGTGACAAAAGATTTAAGGGGAAAATGTATTTCTGGTAACTAAGCCATACCAGAATCACAATAGCTTTATTATTTTTCTTTGTAAACTAATAATTACTTTTCAACACATTTTTCACTGAAATCTCCAAGAATTCACTGAAATCTCCCAAGACATGGTTGATATCGTATACAGAGCTACAGCCTGTGCAATTATACTGAAGATTGGATCTATAGGATTAAAGGAGCTCTGAACTATTTGTCCTTGGATAGGTCGTCTTTTCTTGCTCTTGGCTTACACTGTTCCATATAGCTTCTTTGTTTCCCGTGATTCCTTAGATACTGTTACTCCCAAAGGAGAAGTAAACAATCTTTTTCTCATTGGTGTGCCTGGGGCAGGTTTTCTGGACAGTCTTTGAAAACAAACATATTAGAAGCAGTTGTGAGCAAAACAAGAAGAAAAGAGCTGGGAAACTAAACAGTTACAAACTCCACTGCAAGCATAACCCTGAGGATAGGTCTTAAACCAGGAGCCCAACAACACTCACATAAATAGACCTTTGTAATTCCTCACTGTCTTCTCACAGCTCGCTGATGCAATTAATGTTTTCCTTTCTGATCTGGCCATGGTGCTGAACTGTTGGTGGTAGGAGGTTTCATTGACCTACCAGTGGGTATTTTCCAGCACTGGGTTCCTTTGAGCCCATCTGGGATGCTTTTGAGTTGTTTTACTTCCAGTGTTTGAAATGATGCTGTTTGAAGTTGCTTGACTGGAAATAATGTGAACAAAAATGTTAGGAAACCAGGCCTTTCACCTCTGCGTTACTGGTTAAATATTGATCCAGAGTGGAAGCAAACAGAAGGCTTTCCTATCTCTTGGCTACTGTGGAAGTGACGCAATATATCTGGATTAACACAGTCCTGTTTCCGGTTTAACCAAAAATAAAATAAAATGTCAGAATGCTGAAAGAAGTGTTACAGTCAGTAACTATTGGCATCTTCACTGGAAATTGTAGGAGAGAAGTCCATGGCATACTAGACTGCAAAAATTTTGGGTTCAGTGGTAATATTGTGGATGAAGATCCATTCTCCTTGTTTGTTTTGGTTTTGGGGGCTTTTTTTTTTTTTTTTTTCCTTAACAGGTAAACAGAAAAATGAATTAGGGTATCTTTTGCTATGCAGAAATAAGGGTCCCTGCTCATTGTCATTTTTTTTTGTTGCCAAAACACTTTATTCCTTTCCCCAGGTGCTCCATTGCAACTTAGGGTATGATTCCCTCCTTTCAGCAGTTGGAGACCATTGTTAGAATAGTAAGGTACTCTTTAGGGCTTCATATATCCTGACATTCAAATTGCTTGGCATTTTCGCTATCTATGTATCAGTCATGTAAGTCATATTAACTAACTGCCTCAAACTGTCCAAGATCTACAGCCATAATCAATTTGCTCTGAGTGCATGTGCACTGGTTTACTGTGAGTTAATGTACAGGCTGAGCCCTTATGCTTTAAGCTTTCTTTCGTCCAGGCATAGTTGCTTTAGCAGCTGTGGCTCACTTTCTAGGCACAAATGCTCCATGAGAGTGTATGGACAAACTACTTGAGACTCCTACAGTAAGTGCTGACTCTTCTCTACCTCTCCCCAACATTACTTTCTGTAGCTCTGTTTTGTAAATAATCTATTTTACAGTTAGTATGTGATGTGGCAGTTAAAAAATATTACAGCTGGACTTTGTAGGATTGCCAAAGCAGTCACTCGTTACTTTAGACATATAATGCAAAGGTCCAACCAAGATCCGTAATCTCAGATGTGGTTTCTTGCTGTTCTTGAGTACTCTTCTGTATTTGAATCACTGTTTCTGAGTCCAGGTCATGAGCTGCACTTCTCCAGCTTGTGCTCTTACTCTGTAAGCAATGTCCTGCTCAAATAAATCTGGATGTTAGAAAAGTTCCTCCTTAGCCAGTTTCTCCCTTTGAGGTCTGCTATGTTCCAGCTGCTCTGTGTATCATAAGGAGCTATGTTCTGAGAAATTACTTGTTTGAGAAATAACTTGTACTGTACCAGTATTTTTCGTTCCACGTAGGACTGGAATGTTTGTGAATGTAGTGAAAAGCCTACCTGAACGAAGCCAGTATTTGTCCAGCAATCATTCCTTTCTCTGTCAAAACCAAATAGCTTATATGAATCAATGCAAACAGAGTAGTGAAAAGAGAGATAAATGCTTGAAAGCAAAGTGCAACAGTGGCAACAGAATCCAGAAATTCCCTGGGGAGATGGTAGGCATTGCTGCTCCAAGTGAGAACAAGAACTGCAGCCTTTTCCATGGATTGTACTGTGCTAGGAGTCGGTCATAGCCCCCCAACCAAATATGTTATGTTTATACAGACATTATTAAAACAAATATTGTAGGGTCTGGGTTATGATAACGTGTTTTAAAGGTTTAACACTTTATACCTGAGGGTGTCAGTGCACTTTGCAAGCATGAAGCAATTAAATTCAGTAGTAACGAAGGGATCTTCTTTCTGTGTGTTACAGATTGTGAAAAGAGATAAAAAGGTGAAATGATGTCCTAAAGATCACATTAAATCTGGAGAAGCATGTAGGAACAGTATCCCAAATTTCTTTATTACCAGCTTGATGCTTTTACTATGAACTTTCTCTTGATAATGTCCAGCCCTGAGCACCTTACTATCTCACTGACTTGAGGGCACTAAAAATCAGGCAATAAAAATCTTTTGACTCTTTCTTACAAGAGATCGAATTATGTCCCAAGAAGGGAAAGCTTTCTAAAGATCTCAGTGATGACAACGGAACTCCAGTCCACACAAAGCAACTACAAGCAGAGAAAAAGCCCACCAACCTTTCCACATATTTCTGGTGGCTGACTTATGGTCAGCAGCATGATTTAATTGCATCCTTATGGACTGCAACTTTGTTTTTCGTATCTTAAATAACCACATGTGCGCAATTTGTATTGTTGCATTTAAACTCCCTCTAGTGGATCGGCTTAAAAATGACCTCTTCTACCAATGCTATCACAGAGCTTAAAAAAGAAAAACGGGTCCAAACTACAAATACCAGCAGCTCTCAGCACAGTTGAGAGAGGACCCAGGACACGCCTCTGAATTTTATTCTAGAAAATATTTCTAACGATTTTTATTTTTCATATATAGCTATAAAAGCCCATGGGAAACAAAGCATTTTGAAACGTTATCCCTGGATTTGTTTTTCTTTTTTTTTGGCTGCTATTTTTTTTTTATTTGGTGGGTGGCCCTTTCTACCTCATAGCAGAGTGACAGTGAAAGAAGGACCCAAACCTTTAATCTTGTTTTGCAGTGGATTTAGCAGAAAGCAGCTGCAGCAGCCCAGAAATTACCATGGAAAAAATCCTGAAAACAGAATTGAAAACTTCCGTTCTGAAGGCATTTGGAAGCTCGGGAGGAGGATACATTAGCCAAAGCCAAGGTTATGAAACAGACAGTGGACGAGTATTTGTTAAAATCAACCACAAACCTCAGGGAAATGCTAGTAGATATTTAACTATTAATTATTGTTGCATGTAGACAGCTTTTTCTTTTAAAAGCACCTGATTGTTAATAATTTAGAGTTCTTAATTTTCAGGCTGACTTTTAATTATTTCAGTTTTCCTTTGAGTTTTCTTTTAAAAGCTGTAGTATATTTTATAGCAAGTATTAAGGCAGCAGCTTTGATTAATGCAATATGAAATCTAATGCAATGTGATAACCCTCAACAACAGGAATTGGCATTGCAATATGTAAAAAGGAGGCTAAGTACAGAGCTGTTATTGTAGTACTTAGAGTTTGGAAAAGCCTAAAGCTGAATTTGCATTCACTGCATTTGTTTTCATGTTTCAGTTGGGAGGATAGAATAGTGGGAGGGAGGGAGGGAGGAAACAGGGTGCCAGTGCTAAAACTCATGTATTATTTTTAAAGCTACAGAGGTTTCAAACTTCCCCATTGCCTTTTGTATTTCTAGCAGAAAGATTCTTGCAATTTTTCAGGTCAAGCTCTTGCCTTTTCTATTACTAAATGAATACTCAATTGCTTTTTGTAACACCACAGCACATCAGAAATTTGCTTTATCAATATCAAAAACATCCTAAAACTGCTGTGAAGAGCAGCATCTTTACTTCAAAAATGCAGTGTACAGGCTTAATATTTGTACTGTCGTCTCCATCTGGTGGCCTGCAGGGAAAGGCAAACCAGTTTAAGGATTCAGTCTTTTACTTCATTTAGTAGTGATCATCTGTGGTTTTGTAGGAGGAGGTCTTGGGTATTATCCTCAGAGATACTGTTATGTCTGAGTAGTTTGGTATCTCCATAGGCAGCTGGAAATCACGGTGAAATGTGATGTATCCTACTACCCTGGAATGAATTTGGGAAAAAAAGAAGTTAGAATTAAGGTACTCAAGTCTCCCTGTGTGGACTGAAACCTTGCTGCAGCTACATTCTTTTATCAAGATTAACTAACTCCTTTTAACTTTGTAAACAAGGCTATTTTTTCCAAAGTACTTGTTGCAGACATCCATAGTTTAGCCCAAGGATATTCTTATTCCTTGACAGGCTAGAAAAATGTTTGAAGGGGAAATGGCAAGTTTGGAAGCTATTCAGAAAACCAATATTGTGAGAGTGCCTCAGCCTATTAAAGTAATTGACCTACCTGGAGGAGGAGCAATGTTTGTCATGGAGTACCTAAAGATGAAGCACCTCAACAAGTATGTCTGTACATCTCTTTTTCTTTTTACTATATTTTGGGGCATATTTTCTTATATCTTACAGTCAGTCAGAAAACTTCATGAGAAGAACCTCTGTTCTCTCAAAGATAGTTTATATCTGTCAAGATCCGTGTTTGTGTGTGTGTGTGTGTATGTGTACATATTAAAAAAAAAAAGCAACAACATATCTATATATATGTGTGTGTGTACACTCCTTCCCCATGTTTTGCTCTTCCCTGACCCTCTACCTGCAATAGAAATGGCATGCTATCATTAGCCTAGAGCTTTGTATGCTGGTCCACGTGTGCTGAGATGCTACTAAACTGAATATGATAATGGCTGAGTTTAGCCCATCTTTCCCTCATGAGATTTTTCATTTGAGTTTCTTTTCCCAGCCTATCAGTTTTCTTTAAACTTATAGGCTTCTTATGTCTTTGAAACCTCTGCTTCTCTAAGTATAATCTTCAAGTATGATTGAAGCCAGTCAACAAGTTCAAAGGCACTAGGGTGAGGAAGCACTAAATGGATAGATAACATGAAGTTCCATTTTGTCTGTCAACCAACCTGAACATGGAATTCAGGAGTCACAGGCTCCTGAACATAGGCTTTCAGGAGTTACCTGCTTCGTTCCGGGCCTCTGTGGGAACATAGTAATACCTATGGCTCTTCTGGCAGTTGTTTGTCCAACCTATCTATTTTTATTGGGAGCGTAATGGCAATTCCACAGCCTCCCCAAACAGTCCATTTCAATCCATCCCACTGTTCCTAGGAAGGATTTTTCTAATGTCTAACCTCAGTCCTCCTGGTTGCAATTTTAAACCCATTATTTTCTACCCATTCCAGGCATGGAGAAGAAATTAGTTTCCGTCCTTGCGGCTCCTGTTCAGATACCTGTGCAATAGTTTAACTGTTTTTTAGTTGTCTGTCTTCTGCACTAGGCAACCTCAACTCAATCCTTGCCTATGGCTTCTTTTTAGACTTACACTATGCACTATTACTAGGAGCACTCTATGCTCCTGTTTATACAACCTTGTGTTCTGTTTACCTTTCTTGCAAGAGCATTGACTTGTTCATTTTATTATCTGTTACAAGCCGTTTCTTCAGAGTTGTTGTCTAGTCATTTCCTCCCTGTTATGTACTTGTGAAGTTGACTAAGGTTCTATATTTGCCAAAAATATACTGGTCATATTTGAGATTTTTTTCCCTGTAATATTCCATTCACTTGTCTTGTTTCAGTTTCGTTTTGTTTTTTGATCCTACAGATATTCTTCAAAGCTTGGAGAGCAGATAGCAGATCTTCATCTTTATAACCAGAAACTTGGAGAGAAATTGAGAAAGGAGGGAAACACAATTGGTAGAGTATTGATATCATGTACTAAACCAAAACCAAAATAATTCATTTGGCTGTGGTACAGTATTGCATTATCATTTTAATGGTCATTAAAGTCAATTCTGGGACACTGTTTCATGAGATGTCCCTCCTGTCCCTATGCCACCCTTCTCGAGTGTACGTTATATACACAGGAGCTATAATTACTATTAAATTTTTAAACATATCATTTTAACCTTGACAAAACTAAATTAATTTATTTTTAATTTTTCATTTTCTGTATACTTTGTTGTATAAAATTATGGGGATACTGAAATTTAGTAAGAAATAGTGCTAATATTTGATAGAGCTTTCAACATTTCATAAGTCAAATTGAAAGTTTGGACTAGTTGGTTTTTTCAGTGCCAGTTAAACCTTTCAGCCTCATGTACCATCAATCTCTTAAAATGTTCTTGACCTTACAGACATCCTCTTTTTTTGTTTACTGTTGGTTTAGACAACTAACTTATTACAGAATATGGTCCCAGTTAGTAAACACATAATTAAGTTCCCCTTTAAAGGTGATGGGGATTACATTTTTTCACTCAAATACGTAGCAAAATATACAACAATTGCTGCTCCTTGAAGACAACTGTAATTCAGCAGTGTAAGGTCATGATCCAGTTTCTGTTGACTTCAATGAAAACACCTTCTGTCGTTCTTTGGAAAGTGGATTAAGGTGTAACTAAAAAAAAAAAAGCAGCTATACAAAGAATTATTGTTTTAGAGTTGTTAGTATTAAAATCTGAACCACCAGTCTGTATCTGTGTCTTTCCCATGACTTCAGGGATGGACCGGGTTCGACTCTTAGTGGTGGACATATTATAATCCATTATTTTTGAGTGAACACCAAATTACTGGCAGGTCACAAATAATCTATGAATCAAAAATAAGCCATGTTTAATGACAACATGTTCAAGTGTTGGAACAGTAGATTGCGAATCTGGTAACTGGACTTTGTTCCTGAATGTCTAACTCATTTATCCAAAGAAAAGTCAGTAATTGTGACTAATTGTGCCTCCATTTCCATTCAGTATCTTCAAGTTTAAGAGAGTTCTTTCCATCTTTAGAGAGGGTTGTGACCATGAAATAAGTGTAACTTATTGCTTAAAATTATTTTGTATGCCTATTCTCTGAAATTTAGTTCTGTGTTTGCAAACTGTACTATATAAAGACCTCAAAACTCCCAATATTTATTTTGTTTCTTAGGTAAAGGAGCAGGTCACTCTGAGTCTCAGTATGTGGATAAGTTTGGATTCCATACAGCCACTTGCTGTGGTTTTATACCACAGGTATGTTCCATGCCTGTGAAAGCTAACGGGTAGTCATATAGTTCTATAAACTCCTTATACCAAAGCTTGTTTCATTGGCCTTCAGCGTTATGATCACAGTTTTGCTTTCACTGTTTCATTCTGACCTGACAGTGAAGGGAATATGATGGCTATTCAATGTGTGTGGCTTGCTACAATGCATGTAGCAAGCAGACACAGCGGATCGAATAAAAAGTTGAAATTATGTGGTGGTTCTTTAGCTTGGTGATACTTAAAAAAATAAGTATCCCTTCAGATACCATGTCTTGGTTTTGTTTTTTCCAAACCCCTACTATATGGATCTCAACTGGCAAAATCCACTGCTTTTAGAGAGCCTCATCATGTAACACATCACATAAGACATTGGAAAGGGCTCTCGGAGAGAACTCAGTTATTTGCTGGCTCTGCACATGGTAGAATTTCATTCTGCTATTTAACTGAATTAACTTTCAGTTAACTCTCAAACTCTTTGCTAAGTACAACTTTTCACCAAATTAGAAATGCATTACCAATAAAAATGAACGAATACTTCTGTATTTCCAGGAAGATTTTATAATATAATATGGAACAACTGAAATGTTCTCACCAGAAACTCTCCCTCTAAAATACATTAAGAAAATTTGAATTAATGAAAATAGCCAGAACCTCAACTAATATCTCGTTAAAGACAGATTTGAATGAATGAAAATGGCCAGAACCTCAACTTATATCTCGTTAAAGACAGCCCCACCCAAGCATGGAAGAGAGCATCACTCCCAAAAGAACAATCAATGAATTGTCTAATAACATTGTGCATAGGTCATACTAACATTGTCTAGGCCATTGTGTCAGCATCAAACATTTTAACTTGATATCTATGTATTATTATATACTGACTGTGTATATGTTAAAATTGTTTATTACAAACCTCTGTTTCATATTTTCTAGGTGAATGAATGGCAGAGTGATTGGCCTTCCTTCTTCATTCGTCACCGACTCCAAGCTCAATTGGATTTGATTGAAAAAGATTATGGAGACAGAGAAGCCAGAGAACTTTGGTCACAGCTAAAAGTATGAACCACGTCTTAAATCTGTTTTTTAGAATGTTAGAAAATATGTATCAGTGGAATTTTAAAGGTGTTTTATAAGAGATTTACATAGCTTTCAATGAACAGCAGTAACTGGACTAGCTTCACAGCTGGTCCAACAGCACTGTCAGCTGAAAAGAATTCACATTGCTCTTTCAGTTTTTTAAGAGAGAGTGAAAATAAACCTGCAATTCAGCACTGACATTTATTTCTTAGAATACAGCTAATAATAATAAGATGGTAAACCCTGTCTAACAACTTGATGATGCAAAATAGGAA
>NW_008795314.1:2731012-2734611 GCF_000699145.1 Aptenodytes forsteri
TTTTTTTTTTTTTTCCCCCAGTTGATCCAGGCTCACAGCTAAGACTGTGGTTCAGGTCACACACTGTACAGCACTTAGGAAACAGCCAGGAATGTATTCCTCTGCAAGCTCTGCATCACAGATTTGTTCCTTAATTCTGGTTAATTGGTACAGATGTTTACTATTGTCCATTTTGCCACTGAAACCTTTCAATTTACATGAAATTTATTTTATATTTCTTGTGACAGCCAATACTATCCATGTCTAGGAACAATACATTAATACTAGATGTTGATACTAGACTGTGAATTAAATGATTTGCTAAGCTCTGTCAAGAACAATCAAGAACACTTACTACTGGCTCACAGTTCAGGTTTATGCTTCTAGCCATCGACTTCAAAAGCACTCCATGAGGACTGAAAACAGGCAGTATTTAACCAGCTTAGTCTCTATTATACTACAGTACTTTGTTTTATTTAAGATTTTGTTCAAAACTCTTTAATTGTTGCCATGTTTGTTCATGCTCTTTCAGCTAAAGATTCCTGAAATGTTCTGTGACGTAGAAATTGTTCCTGCTCTCCTGCATGGGGACCTGTGGGCAGGAAACGTGGCTGAGGACGACTCTGGGCCAATTATCTTTGACCCTGCTTCCTTCTATGGCCATTCAGAATTTGAACTGGCCATTGCTGGAATGTTTGGTGGGTTTAGCAGCTGTTTTTTCTCCGCCTATCACAGTAAAATACCCAAAGCTCCAGGATTTGAGAAACGAAACAAATTGTATCAGCTCTTTAATTACATAAACCACTGGAACCACTTTGGGACGGGATATAGGGGTTCTACCCTAAATGTAATGAGAAAACTTCTAAAGTAACCAGATAGGTTTGAGAAATTCTGACCTAGTCCCTCAGTAATGAACAGCCCCCCTGCTTATCAGAAGTAACACAAAGTAGGAATTAATGTTGATGATAAAAACACCTGACATGCAAAAGGCTTAGTACACTTTTGCCCCTCACTAAATGTTACGAGTGATTGTGTAATTTTTAACTTACACACTAGTTTACTAGCACAGATTCATACCCTGCTGAAGGAAAAGACTGCACTGCATGTGAAGGCTCCACTAGGTTGGAAAAGTAGTATGAGAGTCAGCCTAACCTTACTCTCTGTGGAGAGTCTCGCTTCTTAGCTGCTGCATTTCCACAGTTGTTTGCATCTTGCCACTTCTGCTGCTGCTCTATTAGCAGTTCATTACTGAGAGCTACTGTTGTGGCATTGTGGTGCTGGAAGTAATAACTAGTTCCTTACCTGTACCCTTTTTTGTTCTGTTTTAGTTTTCTCTCTCTGTTTCCATCCCTTTTCCATTTATATTTCTGTCATCTTTCCTTTCCCATGTTAAGTGTCCTGATCCAAAATTTAAATCAGATTCTATGAATCTGAAAATGAAAACATTCTCTTTTTGATTTAAAGAGTAGACAAGGCCCTTTGGACTGCACTTGGCAAGCATATATAATTAATAACATTTCTAATATTTATTTTAATTTAATGTAATTTACTTACATGTTTTTGTTTTTCTCTTCCTATGAGAAATTAAATTTCAGTGGTATTTCTTAAAAGGGATGTCTCTGTAGTTCCTTGGTAATTAACTGTATGGTCAGAAAGTGGGTTGTTACCACACAAATTTCGTAATAACATACAGTAGTTTTAGTATGATATTTCAGCGTGTTACACTATGACAGTAACATATTTAAATAACTTTGTAAAAAGATAGCAAAAAGTGGGAGGGAGGCTTAGTGTTTTGATGACAAGAAAGCATCTATTGCTGCTGTCTTGGTTGGTGCTTGATGTATTTTCAAATTTATAAAATAATGTACAGTAGGCAACGCTAGTCTGTTCTGCCACTGCTGGATTATTGAAGGAACAGTTAGATGGCTTTATAATGTTTTTTAATATTCCTAACTGCTTTATTTTTACAGAAAACATAGGCAATGAGAATTTGGGGAGAAAACTGTGCAACAAAGAAATTGGCATGCAATGTGAGCTAGAGTTTATTAACAAATCCATGGTTTTTTAATGGAAGAAAGTGGTAAAGAAAGTAGATGTAAGTGCAGTCCGACAAATGCTTATGTGAATCAGAAAATTTGAGTAAGATTTTAGGCTTCAGATGGTTGTCATGACCAATACCTAAAATGTTATATTCAAAAATGCTCAGATATGTTTACTTTTTTTCAGCTTTAAATGGCTGTGTTATAAAGATTTAATAAACTTTAAAGTTAGATGTTGTAATTCATACTATTTAAAAAATGCACTTCATTCTCTGTAAATATAATACAAATAGTTAAAAGTTGTTACTTCCTTGGAATTTGGGCTACAATTAGGGGAAGTTGTAATGGTGTGGTTATAACACTTAATACAATTCTAACAGTGGAAAAGTGGAATAATAGAGTTAGAATACAGTTGAAATTGGAGCTGATAGCTAGAAGATCCAGGTCTGAGAAAACAGCAAAGTGCATGTGTACTAGTATTTATTAATGTTAACAAAAATACATGTATTACATTGGAAAGTACATGTGAACTTAAGATTTCTCCTTCTCAAATAAAATACTTGCCTTGCAGAAACCAGGCATTTGGTGTACCTGCATTTTGTGATTGTGGTTTGCACTAACAAATTTGAGCCTGAAGATAAGATATTTGGGTACGGATTGAGTTGCTGGATACTGGGAAAGAGAAGTTACGTGTCCTAACGTCATGACCAGACTTAAGTGTCTCCCTGAATTTCCTTTAAATCAGTGGAGAGAAATGAGCGCCTCTGTAGGTGACTTATCTCACCCTGAGCACCCATTTTAGTTTGTCAGCTGGTCTGATCCTTCAACTTTATTTTCTGTTAAGTAAAAAGATAACCTGAGGTGACTTAGTAAATGTCTACTTCAGACCCCGCTTTCAGTTTTCTAGCATTGGCGATGTGTCAAGAGAGAAATGGAAAAGTAGTGCTCTTCTCTGATGAAATATTCAGTAGCTAGGGGGAAAGCGTGTGTGAAAAGATGAGTGGATGGAGGTGCGGTATGTCTTGGGCTGAAATATGACAAGTATCTTTCTGAGAAAGCTAACGGGAAAGAATCTGGCACGAGAGATAGCAACTGCTGTGAGGGGGCAGACATTTCTTTGAGTCTGCCCACTTGCTCCCCTTCCCTTTTTTTCTGTAGTTGTAGCTTTCAGCGTTCAAACTTTGTTTCCAGAATTTTACGAGATTTAGATAGTGAGTTATTATATAAACCATGTAATTCAATGTTTTGGCGTGGACAGGGTAAGAAGTGGAGGCGGCCACGGACAACGGTGTAATCCAGTGGCCTTCTACACGCGTTTTACAACCTATGCCAAATGACCTGGGAGACAAATTCGGGACGGCTCCTCCCGGCAGGAGAGCGCTTCTGTGCTCGGCGGCCTAGCGGAAACGCGGGCAGAGCAGGGCAGAGCCTGCGCCGCGGCCGAGGAGCAGAGGGGCGTTTCCCAGCTCACTGAAGAAACGTAAACTGCGGGCTCCGCGGCCCGGCTGACCACAGGATCCGAAATAGGCGCTGGCACCCAGCTGCCCCCTCAGAAAGGCCCGCCGCCCCCCCGGCTCAGAA
>NW_008795314.1:2735100-2858472 GCF_000699145.1 Aptenodytes forsteri
GGAAGCACTGACGGCCGGCCTCGGGCATGGCTTTGGGCGAGGCGGATGGAGCGGGGTCGGAGCCAGAGGAAGGGAAGACTCAGGAGCCAGGTGTCACCACCACGAGAAACATCCTGGAGAGTTTCACGGAGAGTCAGGAAATCGGGGGGCTCATCGGTAACCTGAAGGGAGTCTTTGGGGATCTGGTGACTCGAGAAATGACCGTGGAAAAATTCATAGGTAAGCACGTCACCCGAAGGGAGCGTGTTCTTACATGGCTTAAAGGAATTTATTACCAAAAAAGGACTAACTTTGGATTGCTGATAATGCTGGAACTTTGTCAACAAGTAGTTTAGATTTATTTTTGTTTTCCAGTTATATATTCCATTATTACGTAGTATTTAACTACTGTAAATAAAACCCCCAGGTCTTGGATTTAAGAAATCTGAATTCTGACCCATGCTTAGCCTCCAGTTTCCTATTCGAATGCAGGCAATGATTTAGTTAAAGTTTGTATGTCTGTCAAATAAAGCCATTTTTGTACCTAATTACTTGTTAAAAACGCATACATCTTGAGCTTTGAAGTGGTAATTTCATATTTTTACTTTTATATTTCATGGGAAATATGAAGGGCAGCTGACTCCATACAGATCATGTAATTGTTTCTGAGTGGAGGAAACTTGGATCTGACTTAGTAGCTGAGCTTTTGTGCCATATAATGAAAGCTATTCTGCTTCTAGACCTCAGCTGAATATAGAAGTGGTATAATTACGTGTAGCAGTGTCCCAGGTAATTAGCCCGTTAGAATGCACATCTGTGTATTGGATCCAATATTCTGATCCAATATCCAATATTCAGTTAGTTCAAAGTTTTGTGTATTTACAAATCAAGTGGACTAGCATTTTGCACTTTCTTTTGCAAAAATGGTGAAATTGCAAAAACTTACAGTAAAAATATTGATACTGTTTTTGACAAAAAGAAACTAGATAGGCAAACAATAAACCAGAAAACCCAAAGTTTGGAAATCTGACCCTGCAGAAGTTACTCAGTAGAATTATACTCGATTGACTTAACTGACTGTTCCATCTAAGGAGGTTAATGATGAACATGTTCAGAAAGAAGTAGCAAGAGCACTCATATTTGTTGATTGTTCGCTATCACGGGTGAAATGGCAGAATTTGATGGGATAGAAAAGCAATTACTGAAAAAATCTCAGTGTCTGAAAGGCCATCATCTCCTCCAACCGATCACCTTGCTATGCCTCTCTGCCTTTCATATCATATATACTGTCTCTATGTATTTAAATTGTATTTATGAACTTTCTGCATGCATCTCCACTCTGTCACATAAATTCTTATGAGGAAAATTGCTTTGCTACCCATTGAAACCTGTGACTTTTGCACTGCTTGGGAGCAGGTCCTTTGAAGGTAGGGGGATATTGCTCTATGATAAGTATCAGAAGAGCATATCATTGCCCAGTAAATACAGTGTTAATATATTTAAAACTAATAGGCACTGTACATCTTGTTCAATATTTGGTTATAACATTTAGTGTCATAAGGTATCATTTGATCCTTCTTGGGTAAAATGTCCCAAATATGGTTATAGGCTAAATGTGTGGGATATAACGTTGAAGCTTAGGGAATACCTTTAATCTGTATGCAGATAATGCAGTAATGATCAGTTACAAAGGATTTTAATGCAGATCTCCAAAGCATTCACAAAAACACGTGATGCTCATTTTTTTGTGAACTGTTAGAAGTTTGGAAGATGGTTTAATCTGCAACTATAATTTTGTGGAAAAATTTAGGAAGATGATTTTGAAATAATAGCATTAGAAGAACCTTTTTTTCAGTTCATTCTCTTCAGCATTTAGATTTGGGGTTTTACTTTAGATTGCCAGACCATGATCTGGGAAAACAATTTGGCAAGATAAGGAATTTGCTGTTAAATTCCACTTCTGCTTGAGAGCTATTGCTTTGAGCGTTGATGGAATTTCTTGTATTCACTAGTTCTGTTATCTGTACGCAGCTTAAGGTATCATTAATTACAATGGGGAGTTAGTGATGATTAGGAGCTCAGGCTTCCATCTTGATAGTAGACAGCGCTATGGGATCCCGATGGAATTGTACAAGTCACTGCCAGGATACTGTTGGACTGGCTGGTGTCTTGAAAGTTGTTGTGCAGTGTCATCCACTGGTCAACTTCAGCACTGCTGAAGTTGAGTTATGTCTTAAATCTTAAGTGTTGATGTGACAAGCGGAGAAAGGGGATAGAGAGCAAAATTGTTTGAGAGAGAAACAAATACAGGAAAAGGAGAGGTTAAGATATTTTAGTTTTCTAATTAAAAAGCTATTTTCTGACCATATATCTAAAATGACCCAGGCAATCTCCAGCGTAATACTGGATCACTTGATGAGCTCTTCTCAAATCCAACTCTCATTTCTGTAGCTGTTTTTCATTGATTTTAGGTTTAAATTGAAATGCTTTTGTTTCTAAAAACTATGACAAGTTGTTCTTAGTTTTTTTCAATATTCAATTTCAATTTGTCTTTCCTCAAATCAGTTCCCAAAAGGAAGATAACGTATTACTGGCAGCAAGATAAAGTCAGTCATGTGAAAGGTTTAGAGGAGCATAGATAGTAACAGCTCCGGTTTGTATTTGTCCAGGTTAAAATGTGTCAGGGTTCTTTGTTCTTTGCTGAATATTTTCCTGTGTTCTATTTCAAAGTAAAAAAACTAGCTCTGAGAATTGCGAAGACCACCTTCACTTGCAAAGTACTACGTTTTTTTTTTCTTCTGCTATAGTAAGGTATCTCAAAACAAAGAGATAAGAATTTTGCAATGCCTATACCCTGTTTCAGTACAGATCCTCAGTGGTGGAACTACATCTTTAAATATGTTCCAGGCATGGGAAGGAAGACAGCCTTGTGGTGAAACCCAGTGTGTCCAGGGAGAATTTCCCCATGGCTGTATTAGCCTCAGGGTTGGAAAAGTGTCATGCTACTACACTTCTTGTTGTTGGGATATCTTTGTGTGTGTGTGTTTTTAAAGACAGTCAGTAATTTGACATGCTAACAAATAGAACAGTGTGTAAAAGTAAGTGGGATTCCATATGTTAATGAAGATGATGTGAACAGCAAGGCAGAAAGGTGTAAAGCAGCATTCTGGTTGCTGCGTGGGTAAGAGTGCAGTGTAAAGCTGGTACACCTGGAGCAGCCACAGCCTGTAGTGGTTTAATGTTCTCTGTTTGCAGAGTTCCATCGGAAATGGTGTGCTGGTAACTTGCGCTTAGGAAAGGAGAGCCACAAAGAGCTCTGCAGCGAAGGGCAGCAACAAACTGAGTGATTGTTTGTTTCATCTAGCTGTGGGATTTGTCCACAGTAATTTGAGAGACTCCTGGAAGGGAGTTTATGATTCAATGTAGGTAAATGATTGCACTACGGAAGTGGGCAGACTGTATTCTTACAGTTACTTCTCTGTAGTTTTCTTACTTTTGGACCTCGCTTACAGGTGGTGGCAGCACTTAGCTCAAGGGTACTGAAATCTTAAGGTAAAGCTGTCTAGAATCAGGGGTGTATCTCACAATTAATGCCTGTAAGAGCCTTTAATTTGAATAGCTTATTACAGATATCTTTTCCTTTTCAGGTATAATGGACAAATACCAGGAGCAACCTCACTTGTTGGATCGCCACTTAGGTAGGAATGTCATCTTTAAATACTTTTTTGTGTATATACTTGAAAATCTGTTAAATTAAAAAGGTCCATATATGCATTACAAGATTGCTGTGGTTGATATTACTTATATGACTACTATCTCCCTCTTTATTATTAGAAGTATGAGAAACTGTAAGCTAACTGCATGTACTCTCACTTTTTTTTCTCTCATTTCATTAGAGTGGATGATGAATTCATTGCTGGATATAGTACGGGACAGTGGATCTCCTCCCCCGCTAGTTCACCTGGCTTTTAAATTTCTTTACATCATTACAAAGGTAAAACCCCCCAAATTTTACATTCTGTAAGTGAAATGTGTAAGTTTCCAATATTTTCTTTGTTGTTTAAATAACTTAAAAAAATTTCACATTTTCAAAAACAGTAAAATAAATAAATAATTGTCTAAGTAATGCAATGAAATGTGTTAAACTGTACTGTGAAAGATTAGTTCTCTTTTTTATGATTTTCATGATGGCTTGTGTTATTTAATGATCCAGGGTAGTAAAAATCAAGGTCTGAATGCAACAAAAATTGCAGATATTGAGATACTCAGTGATAAAAGAAGAGTCATAATGTTAAAAAGAAGAGTAAAGTATGATGAAGAATGAGATGGATTATGGAATTTCCATCTGAGCATAAGAAAACATTTTTTGACTGTGAGGGTTGAACACTGGAATAGATTGCTCAGAGAGGTTGTGAAGTCTCCATCCCTGGAGATACTGAATACCCTACTGGACATGGTCCTGGGCAGCCTGCTGTAGGTGACCGTGCTTTAGCAGGAGAGTTGGACTAGACAATCTCCAGAGGTCCCTTGTTTTAAAGTTAAAGAGTTACCATTCCATTAATTCTTAATAAGTTTGTAAAAACGCAAAAATGTCAAGGTATTTAAGACCTTAATTCATATCCTTATTGTTCTTACTACATGAGGATCATATACAAGAAGCTCCTCAGTACTTGACGATGCTGGATGGCTTACTAAATTTTGAAACTTTCTGTTATAGGTGAGAGGGTACAAACTTTTCCTCCCACTGTTTCCTCATGAAGTAGGTGATCTACAGCCTGTGTTGGATATGCTTGCAGACCAGAATCCAAAAGACTCTGAGGTGAGAACTTGCTGTACTTTTTGTTTAACTTTTATGTCTCATACAGAAAAAGCTGGTGAACAATGTAAGAAAAAAATCTGGAAAAAAGTGTATAAAGCAGTGATACACCCTGTCAGGTGTTAACTGAACGTGTGGATTTAGTATGAAAGTCATCTTGTCAGAAGAGAAATGTCTTATTGAAGGAACGGTCTTGTGTTTTTCTTTCATGGGATGTGTTCTAAGGATTTAGAAGCGATGGCGGTTGAGGTGCAAGTATAATCTTTAACCACTCTTATACGGGAACAAATTAATTGAAACAACAGTAATAAGAAAGGCAGTAAAAGATATTGAACTTCTAAAAGGAGTAACTGAAAAATTCTCTTCCTGCTATGCATATCATTAACGGTCATGTTAGTTTAGCTTGAAGTCATAAAAGTAAAATCACAGGAAACAGAGCATTTTAGGTTTTATGTATTTATTCCTATTTCTTTATATAAACAGGCTGTTTTTTAAACCTTTGGGTTTTGTCAAAGTTGGTATGAGAACTTCTATTTTGATGAGGAAATGAAGAAGATATGAAATTAAACAAGGAAAATTAACTAAAATGTTTTATTCTCCCCCAACCCCCCGATATCTATTTTCAGATCTGTGAGGGATTTTTGGTTTTTTTTTTCCCCTTTTCTTTTGAAAGGAGGGAGGTGAAGATTGGAGAGAATTGCACAATTATGGCATGAGGCATGAATCGCTTGGATTTTTGCCTTTTGATAATATATTCCTGGCTGTGGAAAAATGACACAGAATTTCAGATTTTTTCCTACCTGTTTGCAATTTGAAAAACAGCGCGACACCACTTCATTATGTGTCTTGATTTAAAGTTATAGTTGGCTGAGAATGTTCTGGGCAAGAATTCTGATTTGAAAAAATATTTAAGCAAAGAGTTTTTAAGCATGGATTGAGAGCATAGAATCATAGAATGTCTCGAGTTGGAAGGGACCCATAAGGATCATTGAGTCTGACTCCAAGATACCGTAGTTCATGTTCTTATATTTTTGAATAAGGAAAAATAAGAATTCCAGAAGGTTTATTAAGATAGATGAATTTTAAGAGAGATCATTATGTATTATAGGTAACGAAAATCATGGATATGAAGACAATAATTGTATTGCTGCTCTAAATGGAAATAATTTTTTAATAAACATTATCATTTCTGACCACTTTGCTGTTGTTGATGTAGCTGTACAGCTTTAAAGCTTGTAAAAGTTCCTTCTTGTCTGTCTGTCTTTCAAAACGCATCTAAAGTTGTTTTAGTAAACCCCTGAATGCAATGCATGAGAAATTAGGAAGAAGAACATATTTCTTTCATATTTGTGACTGGAGCCACAAATGGGCTGAGGGAAGGAGAAAACAGGAAAGTGGCAACATGCAGATTTCCTTTGGGAAGGAAGTAAACTTGTCTAGATTTCAGATTCAGAGGGGAGGGTCCATTAGTTTTGTTACAGTTTTCCTGTTTGGAATCTCTTGTAGTTCTGTCTCCTTTGGTGTTTCAGAGCATTCAGGTTCAGAGTTTTTTCTTCATCATCTTACTTTGACAGTTCCTTGGAGCCGGTGGATAGTTTGGCTCCAGGCACTTTGTTGGAATATGTTCCAGAAAATGGAGTGCATATTTTGTTTTACCATTCTTTTCCAGACTTGGGAAACTCGTTATATGCTTTTATTATGGCTCTCCATGATATGCTTGATTCCTTTTGATCTGGCCCGTTTTGATGGAAATATTATTTCTGAGGAAGGGCATGCTCGTATGCCAACAATGGATCGCATACTTAAAATAGCAAAAGTAAGTATAATACATCTTGTGATACTTTCAAACCTGTGATATTTTTCTTAGGCTTCATCTTTCAATATGTAATAAATTACTGTCTTTTCAGAATATTATTTAAGGTCATATTTTCTGTGTCTAATTGGTAAAGAATTTCTCCATAGTTTTGGAATCTTCAGTATGTTCTTTGCTGCTTTAGTGTCAGATGAGACTGTTACTTGTTTTCCCTGAAGTAATAAACTGTCTTATTTTATGACTATCTGATATGAATGCATACCTTTGATTATGTTAACAGCTTTTAGTGTTTGAAAATACTAGCTAGCTTTTTCTGAAAGCCAAGTTTTGGTAAAGAATTTCTCCATAGTTTTGGAATCTTCAGTATGTTCTTTGCTGCTTTAGTGTCAGATGAGACTGTTACTTGTTTTCCCTGAAGTAATAAACTGTCTTATTTTATGACTATCTGATATGAATGCATACCTTTGATTATGTTAACAGCTTTTAGTGTTTGAAAATACTAGCTAGCTTTTTCTGAAAGCCAAGTTTGATGATTTATATAGGAAATAAGCGTTTGATCAGGATGAGTAACATTGGAAGCTATGGCTGCATGAAGAATTTTCAACAAAGATAATAAAGTTTCACTAGGCGTAAACCGAAGTGGCTAACTTGTCATCCCTTTAAGATAAAAACAAACAACAACCCCCTCCCCACAAATATCTGAACA
This sequence comes from Aptenodytes forsteri, assembly GCF_000699145.1. Classification (NCBI taxonomy): domain Eukaryota; kingdom Metazoa; phylum Chordata; class Aves; order Sphenisciformes; family Spheniscidae; genus Aptenodytes; species Aptenodytes forsteri. The sequence goes on from NW_008795314.1 coordinate 2,742,415, forward strand.
GCTTATGCTTTAGACACTTGCAGCACTTAAGTGGTTTATCACTTGTAGGCATGTAGGAGCACAAATATGACTGTAAGTTAAGGTTTCAGTAAAGGTAAACTTGCTTTGAAAGACACTAGAAGGGAACTTTGTGGTCCGAGATACAGTTTGTTAAATGGGAAATTTAATTTTTTACGATCTTAAGTTCAGTTTGTAATCATAATAATTACATAATATATGTAATCATAATAATATTTGTAATGATAAGTATTAAGTAGTATATTCACGTACAAAGTTGTTACGTAGTTGTTATTAAATCTGCATGTATGAATTCTTTTACAGTTAGTTTTCTTTTACCTTTAGTGTTACTTGGTTGTCAGTGACAAGGCTCGAGATGCAGCTGCTGTACTGGTTTCAAAGTAAGTCTCTTTTGTGCTTCTTGGCAGAAGGGAAAAAAGCTAGCTCCCATTTCCCCTGCTATTTTTTAGTCTGACATGCTGATGATGATAGCGTTGGGAGGACTGGAAGTTGCCAGCTGTATGTGGGATGTTAAACTTGCTTGAGTCAGATCCTATAGTGTGTTTTTTATCGGAACTGCTGTGTTTTCTTCTGCTTACTAGAGGAACAGGTATCTGTCACAGGTGATACTGCTAACAGGATACTGTTCAAATTGCCTTCTAGGGACTGGTTTGTGCTACAAGGTTTCACAAAGATACAGTTACTCTGCGTTGCTGCTGGTTTTTGCAGTGTATTGCATGGTAAATAGAGAATTGGTATCTAATACTACTGGCTTGATGTTTCCTAGAAGTACTTAAGTGATGTAAAAGGAAATAGTAATGCTAGAATTTTTTTTCTTAATATCCCGCTTGTCGCTTTCTTCATTCTCTCATCTAGAAAACAATACTTCTGTTTTCTTAGGTTTACTGTTGTCAAATAATTCATCAAATGAAACAGGTGTAGGATAATGGAACTTTCTAAATCCCGTTGTTTTACATGGTTGGTGTTCAGACGTGGAACAATTTGTGCCAGAGGTGCAGTTGTTCTGACATTTTTTGCATGCTTCAGTAATACTGATGCTAGGGTTGTTTATAAATTTGAAATAATGAACTTCTGTATCTTTTCTTTCCTCTCCTAGTGCATTGGTGGAGATTAGTTTCATTTGTGATGCATATGAAAACAAATTACAAAGACCATAAACTGTGCTAGTACACACGTATCTTTTTTCCAGTATATATCACAGTACATATTCCAATATATTCTAGCGGAAGAGGACTTTAGTCAGCTCAGTTTGTCGTTTGGTTTTTCTTTTCTTTTTTCTTTGTTTTCAAAGCAAATCTTTACACTAGCATATACTCTATCTACACTAGGGGGCTCTGCCAACATAGTTTTGCCAGTGTAGCTACAGGAGCAGAGGCTCTGTGGGGTGAACAAGGCGAAATGATGATAGTGGATGTGGGTAGCTAGGCTGAACAATAAAATCTGTGTTAACATTTTGCTCTGGATTAAGAGGCACAAAATTTGTGGGATTAATTGTATCAAAATAGTTGTTAAATATAACATTCAGTAGAGCAGATCCTAACTGTCTTTTTGGGAAATAACAGTCCACGTACTTATTTTAAATTTATTCTGAACTTCAGTCGTGGGACTCCATGGTTTAGAAATTTGTATTTAGTGAGTATAATGCTACAGTTCTGAATCTGATGACAAAAAAAAACAATTTTTTGTTTTAGAACTGACAGTGTCATGTGGAAAATTCATGAAGGAGTTGAGACTAGAATCATAGTTCTCTGGTGACTAGTCCTGTACTTTTCTGATTTACTCTGAAATATTTCAGAGCAAAATTTAAGTGAATGCATGAATCATTTGAATAGTCTTTAATAAATAATCTTGTCTGTTACATACTTATTTCCATGTGACAGAATGTAGGTTTGTCTCCGTATCCTAATTAGTTTTTGCAGTCGTTTTGGAAGTGATAACTGGAAGTTGCTTTTCTAGGATTTTTATCTATCTTCATTGGTAATCCGTCTTGTCACAAGTTGACAGAAGCAAAGGATTTGAGGTGAAAGTGTGACATAGAGTGAATTATTCTTGAGCATTCATATGTGCCTGAATGTGCCCTTTATCTTCTTCCTTTCTATCTTTCCTAAAAACCCAGGGAAAAAACCCAAATCAACCAAATGTGGTAGACTCTTGAAGGTACATCCAGTGTTTGGAAGCCTTCTCAAGTAAGGATGACAGTAATTTAAAAAGATTCTTTCATCACATTATGCAGATTGAATTTGCACTTCATTTGGACTCCAGGGTATTTGTAAAAATAAATTACTAGTGGAAGCATATATATAGTAATGTGATTGATTACAGCATTACATTCAGTAAAACTTTTGTGTTCATGCAGTGCTCAGCCCTGGATTTCAGGGGGATTTCATAAGCGCCTTGCATCCTAATGCAGGGGACTATGCAGGCATGTTTTTAGCAGTTGTCTTATGTCTTCACCTCCATTTTATTGGCTGAATTAATTTTTATTAAAAGCTTATATTCATAACAAATAAGGTCATAGAATACATTAAGCTTGTTCTAGTACCAGCTGCATCAAGGTGTGTAAGACTGTAATGGGAGCGAAATTACTATTTAGTGTACTTATGATTATTTAGTTTATTATGAAAACACCATTTTCAAAATAGCCTAATGATTAAAACACTTCACCAGGAATTAGAAGACCTGGGTCCAAGGCCTTTTGGCCTTGGTGCACTTAAATTCACTGCGTTCACATCCCAAAACAGTTCTTTAATGAGCAGGCATGATTATTCTGAGATGACATCACTGTTTCATCTTATTGAAGTTAGACTGTTAGGTAGGCAGAAATACAAAAGTCCTAGGACGGACAGAGAGATAAGATACAGGAGTGTAACTCTGTAACACGCTGACACACTGAGTAGGAAACTCCTTGGAGAGGGGAAGTCTGGGTTCTGGTTCCTGCTCTAACGAGCCTATGAGTTTCAAAAGAAGTTTAGAAACAACAGGATCCAAGACATCCTGTTTTCCAAAGTAATTTGCTTTTCATAGGGCCAGGGAGCTGGAGTTTGTTTTATGAATTCTCTTTTCTGTCTGCTCAGTGACCTGGTTGCAGTAGGAGGAGATGAGGCTTATCCCTATCTTGCTTCTAGTCTGGAGGTTAGGGCACTCCTTTGAGAAATTAAGATTTGAACTCCTTTGGGCTGAGAGAGGGTCTAGGAACCAGTTCATCTACTTTACAGGTTACTTCTGTTACTTGCACTGTTGTGCAAAGCAAGGCTTTGTCCTTGCTTCTCTCTTGTAAAACAAACCACCCCCCCTCAACTAACCCCTTCCCCAAATCCTCATTTCTCTGTTGCTGAACACAATAGATACTGCCTTTGAAGACAATTCAAGTGATCACGTGTCTGCTCACTGTTTCCTGTGTTCTCTGTATTTAATATTCCTTGTTAGTTAGCTCTTGGTGCAGTTCCCCATTTAATTTGTAGGCGTATAAAGTAACTAGATACAGGCTCTGCATGCATCCTTCTTTAAGCATTATGAATTGTACTTTGCAGGCTTTCCCATGTACCTTGTTTCCTTTGATTGCATTGAGAACAAAGTTTCTTAATGTAGTCTGAATTGCTGCTGGAACAGGACCTTAATTTTTCGGCACTAATAATACTAAATTAGATAACTGAAGCAGATGCCTTAAGCGTAGCTGGGCTGGCACTGATGATGACTGAGTATAGGTTTAGGGAAGTAGTTTAACCATGATGAACCTCTTTCACCCTCTGTAAGATAGGTAAAAATGCATCTCTTGACCCATCCAGTGTGTTAAATAACAGGTGTTTGACCTTTTCAAATATCCAAAAACCCAAATACAGCACTGATGGTTACTCTTTATGGACCTGGCTGATAACAGTGCAGTATGGACCAATTGTTGATTTGCACCAATTTTCAGATTTGCAGAATAGCTCTTCTTGGTGAGAATGGAGAATCCTCGTATTTGTTTCAGCTTTTCGCTCATTCTAATGGAAATAATTTTTATGTGGGGCCTTTGGAAAGTTTGTTGCTTTACAATTAAGATGAGAAATCTCTAGAATCCAAGTCTATAGGTTGGTTTGAAGTGAAAGTGAAATTCTGGGTCAGAGCCTTGCTCAGAAACAGAAGGGCTAACATAAGATGGTTTGGAGTGTTCCCACCCTCAGTGATTTAGGAAAATATCCTAAATTGGATATTTCTCCCATTGGAGAATTGCTTTTAGGAACTGCAGCCAGTTTGGATAGCAGGAAGAATTATTTTTCATTGAGAGTCATAAAATGAGTAACTGCAGTGTTTTGGTTTTTCTGTGACAGATTTATTGTCCGCCCTGATGTCAGACAAAAAAGGATGGCAGACTTCCTGGACTGGACACTTTCAATGTTATCTAAATCCTCCTTCCAGACCATGGAGGGGACTGTTGTTATGAACGGCATGCTCCAGGCCCTGGTAAATACTGTTTTTCCTTTAAAATATAGATTGTATTTATGATTATATGATACTGCTACGGTAGACATTTAATAGCAAATGCACAGAGAGATTCCTGTTTATTAAAAAAGGATAAGATAATATGTAGCTAGAATTTCCTCCACAACAGTTTTGAAGATGTAACTTCCCATGTATGTATAGTTTCTTTAAGTATTCTTGTCATCATCTAATGAAAGTGAAGTTACCAGTATAGATACTGATAAATAACTCTCAAAAATATTTTTAAATACCTGATTGTATATTAGTAGTCATTTCATAATTCAGTTTGGGTTGTTTGGTTTGTTTTTGTGTTGTGTTTTTTTTTTTTTCCTTTGCTTTGAACAAAACCTTTGAAATAAATTAAATAATTCGAACTATACGAAATGAAGAGGTTGGGCTTCTGATATAGTAGTGGTCCCTCCTAGACTTTTCAGAACTAGTAACCAAAATGCAAGTGATTCTTGAAAGCTGTATCCATTCTTCTTCAACTAAAATACTGTTCTCAATAGTTTTAATAAGACATCCTAAACTTGTTAGACAGTGTCTTTGAGTAGTCTGAAAAAATGCACTATTTCCTGTGGTTTTGCATGCTAATCTGAACAAGTTTTTTGTTTAAGGCTCCTTACCTTGTGAAGTAACAATAGTTTATGACTCAAAGAGTGAAATTCTTACTTTGGGTTTTAAAATTTATGTACTATGGATGGGAAAAAATCTCTAATACCTGAACCACTTCTATATGATAGCACTCCTCTTGTACATTCGAAGAATATCTTTTTATAAAAGCTTTCTTGTAGTTTTACACCCTTAAAAGTGTTGGTGTGCATTTTGAAATACTTGAATAACAGTTCTGGTATCTGTTCCAGTTTTGATGTCCGAATGTATTTGGGTGGAATGGAGGAGTTTGTGTGGGTGGAGTTGTTCCTTCATGTTTTTATTGTTGGCCAAAGTTGAGGTAGCACAAGCAAAGTCAGATGACATGCTCTTTAACAGTCTTTGTACAGGTTTAAGGATTTGCTGGTGTTTGTATGAGTTTCTATAATTTGCATAATTTTGCAGCTCTTCTTAAATAATTGCTATGAGGACTTGTATGCAGTATGTTACTAAACATCAAAGCAAAGTTCTGGAACAAGTGTGTGGTGTGTGGTGTTTTTGTTGTTTTTTTTTTTTTTTCTCTAGCAGCTCTTCCAAATCAGAAGATACAAGGAATGATCTATATTTAGAATAACTTAGGACTTGCTGCTTAAGCAGGAGGAAGCATTATTTGTATGCACTGCAGTATGTTTCAAAAGACAGAATGATGTTTCATCATTTTATTGTCAGATCTGGAAAGGGAGACTGACTGACTGCCATTCTGGGTGCGTGATGAGACCTGTAGGATGTATAATACATTAGTGTTTTGTCATAATTCCTTTGAGTTTGGCTTTGGCTCTATCCACCTGTTCATTAGTGCATACTAAGCGAAACAGGTGAATACTTAACAAGCAGAATCGAAACTAGAATGCGATACAATATACCTGGAAGCAGAAGCCTGCCTTCTTGCATTTATATGATTTTTTCCTCCTCTGTGGGACAGGAGAAAGTATTTATCAGGCCAGTTTTATTTGTGTCCTACAGCTCATAATTCCTGTTCCGGTTGGTAGGTATGAGCAGACTGAATTTTTAAAGCCTTTGCTTGCATTCAGTCTTCAATTTTTAATTTCAGTTACTACAATGTAAGCATGAATTATGTCATTAGGGAATAAAGGTTTTCAGAATGATATGTACGCAGGTATGTATGTACGCAGACATGCTTAAGTGGAGTAGGAAATATTTATTTCAAGAGTTTAGTATTAAGACTTTTGTAACACACTTGTATCACTAGCATGTTGTTAAACTGAAAGTATCAGCTGAAAATAAAAGCAGTGTTTAAAATAAGTAAACCTTTTTTCTTAAACATACAAGATTCTAAGAGAATCATAATAAGTAATTGCTAAGTGCATAAAGCAGAACACATCCTCATGAGGGACAACTAAAACTTGTGTCAACAAGCTTCAAAATTCTTTGCCCTTACATTCCTCCAGCAATTTGTTCCTGTAAGAGTCAAACTGTAGTTGCCCAGGCATTTCTCTCTGAACAGGCAAGAGAAAAAAGACCCTTTTTCAGTTTCTGGTCTGTACAGCAAGGCAGGTTTCAGGAATGTAACCCACCAGGGTGGGGATAAAAAGTCTTTCTCTTTCTTCATCAGATCAGTTTAGGGTAGCCCCTAACAGTGTGGATTTTAGTCGGATTATGATATTATGCTGTTTATGATCTGCATTTAGGAAATAGCTTGTAGTGAGATTGGCATGGCAAAACTGTTTTAAAAAGATGTGAAACTCTTGCATTTCAATGAACTGAAACTGCAAGTTAGGTATGCAATGAGTAGTTCGATGTTGCTGCACTTTGATCTGCCTCTTCGTGGCCTTAAGTCTTGGTGATTAGGTATGCTACTGTTTAATCTAGCTCAGCATTATGTGTAGAACAAGTACTACTGTTTCATGATTCTTGTTGAAACACGCAGCCTGCATTACACATTTTAATTCCACTGATGCTTTTTTCTTTTTTTTTCTTTACACCTGTCGTCAGAAATACATCATTTCACAACAGGTGTGCACTAGCAGGAATCTTCGCTTGCAGTATTTCAGAGTCAGTTTTTAAAACTGCCCTCTTTTGTTGAAACTAATGTTGCACTATTGAATTAAATTCACTTTTGTGCTTGGATACTTTGTATATTTGAAGGATTATAAATTAATAAGAAATGGATTGATAAGAAATTGCTACTTTTTTTTTTATAACATTTGTTTACTTGAAGGAAACTTCTAACCTGTTTCAAGAATCTGCATTTTAAATTCTCTTGGTCTGGAGGTTTGCTTTTAAACCTGCCATTATATCAAACAGCTTTTTAGTTATTGCTGCAGGGTGTAGCACTCCCAGTTCTTGCGTGACAGAGATGTCATCATGTTGAGGTAGCCTTGGGCATTGAAACTTATTAAACCTTATTTGTTTTATAAGTGATTCAGTATACAAGTGTGAGTAATAATTAAAAAAAATAAAACGCCCTACACAGTGATCTGATGAAACTCGAGAGTCTTAAGAACAGGGCATTTCCCTGAGCTGTCTCTAATGCAAAAGTTATTTAGCAATAGCTACATGCTTATGTAAATTTTGCTCCAGGGAAGAAAGAACTCTCTAACTCTATTCTTTCAGACCCAGAGGCACAAAAATAGAATATTTCCAAATAGAATGTTTCCCAAGTCTCTATATTTTTGGCATTCTCAAAGAATTAGTGATGCTAGGATTGTCTATTGGCGTTACTTTTTTAAAAAGCTGTTGTTGCTTAGTGGTTTGATGATAAAGATGTACAAAAAGCAGTGCTGATATAAGGAGAAGAAAAAAATATTATGTCTGCAGATACCAAGGGCACTGACCTCTTTCTGGTAATACTGTATCTCCTCTCTTTTTGAACAGCATGGAGTATGCTATTGTGGCCTTGTCTGTACTTCTGGTGAGAAGGAAAAATCTCAGAAGTATTTGTGGTTTGTTCAAGGTTCAGAAGTTCTGTTATCATAAGATGGTTTCGTTTTGCTGTTAGAATATAGTGCTGTCTCAAGCTGCTAATTTTTTTTTCTTCCAAGTATTTCAAATCTGTTTTTGGGCAGTCTTGTTAAGATGGAAAGGAACTATCCTGTTAGCTGTCCATGTGTTAGTCTAAACTTCTCAGGCTTTCAACTGATAAAGAACTAAGATCTTACGAAAAAAGAACTCCTTTTGCCACCCATTTAACTGGGCTCTGTATTGAAGCTTCTCAGTTTAATTACCATGTTGATGATGACATTATCAATACCCTGACAAATACGTGGCCTACAGAAGGAGTACTATTTGTGGAGTACTATTTGTGTTGAAGATGTCGTAAGAACAAGGGCTTTAACTAATCTATTTTACCATTAGCTGCACGTATAATGCATTAAATATTCTCTACTTTCAAGCGAACTTATTATTCTGACAGCATGTCCTCCCTCACCTTGTTTACTTCCCCACATCTGGCCTGGAGGCAGGGATGGCTGATGGCTTTCCCTGGACCTGGATGTTGTGTGACTACTAGGGGGTGCTCCAGAGTAATGAAAGATATCGTTTTCTTCTCTTCCCGTAGAGGCTGAAATTATCCTCCCAATCCTTGACTCGGTTGGTTACAACCAGAGGGTAGATTCAGACTTGTGTCTCCTGCTCGGCAGGAAGATATACTTGCTACCAAACAGTCAGGCCACCCTTAATGGTGATTTGTATAGCTTGGGGAACATGTCCTGGAGATGATCCTGTTTGATATATCTCATGAAGGTTGGGCCTAAATTGGGTTATGCAGACAATTGGAAGGTGTGGTGTGTTTCTTCTGTGATTACTAAGAAACTAGGTTTTGTTTTCCTTGCACCATGCTATTTCTAAAGCAAAACCAGACTTGACAGTCGTCATTGCTTGCACACCACTGATTTTCTCTAATTTGTAGGTGGCTTAATTATTTATAAGAGAGGGAGTCACATACTTTTCAACAGTTCAACAGGTTGGGTAAGTTGGTGTGTGCTGTATGTCCCCATTAAAGTGAAGAAGACTGTGGCGTAACTTTGATTGCCTGGATACTCCAATAGACAGGCTCCTTACTTTCAGTATTGTTAGTTGCTGACACTAAAATATCTATGCAGGTGGCAAACCAAGCTTATTAATTATTTTGTTTGTATCAGATTTTTTCAAATGGTGTGCCTTGGATGTTTGTCTTCCTTCAAGGCAGGAAGTTTAAGCTGGATACTGTAATGCTGGTTTGTCCTTTTTTCTATATTCTTTTTTTTTTTTAATGTGTTGTGTTCATGCATCATGTACTCTTCAGTATAACCCCTGTAAGCTCTAGGTTTGCAGGATTTTTCTGAGACGGTAACTTTGCCTTACATGCATGACTGTTTGTAGCACATGCCAGAAGAAAATACATACCTTTGTTTGTTTGTTTGTTTGTTTGTTTTCCCTCCTCCAAAGGCCAACATCGGTTAATGTGCTGTTTTATTTCCCCTGGAACATAGACCTAGTAAGCTCAAAAGTTTGGGAAACCTGGGCTTGTGAATGCTTTTGCATGCTTTGACTCATAAACAAGTAATGAAAACTTCTTTTCTTCACATTGCTACAATCAGAAAAAACCCCCAGACACTGGATTTCCTGCTGTGTTGAATATCTGAAGAGTAGTTCTCAACAGTTTGGTTATTACCTATTCACTTCTATAAAAACTGTTTTTTTGGTAAAAATGGCTGTTAAAACTTTTCTCTGATACAGAGAAATACCTGATATATCACTTGCTGAAACACCAATAATTTGGTAGAAGGTTATATCTGACCTGCAATGTACATTAGTGGGTGCAAACAGAACTTTTTTTCCTTTCAGACATTTGGCATTTTCAGCTGTGTTTATTCCAAAATCAGTAGGTAACATATTCTGTTGAACAAAAACATGTAAATATTAAGTCCCATTTTTTTTGTTTAGTTATTAATTCAAGCACAGTAGCTGTGATGTTCTTTGGTTAATTTTTACTTCCCCTAAAAAGTTGTGTCAATAAAATAAAATCCCTTAATCCATATCTCAATTGATTTACAGCAGTTGCTATGATGATTTTAACATCTGAACGTATATTATAAATTCTTGCAGTATTTTGTTTGAGAATAGATGTTCTGTGTTGAAAATCAGTTATGAAAATAGTTTGTTATTTACGTATGTAGTGAAACTGTTGTAGGGAAACAATGTATGCTGCACTTTTTTTGTTCAGACAATAATAGAAATGTGTGAAATGAAATCTGTCAAGGTCAGTGTTCTAAATTGACTCATAGGTGAGTGAGGCTGTTTTCTTTTTTTAAGAAAAGCATTGAAAAAATTCTTGTACAATATTTGAAGAGTTTTCTCATTTCTTGCTTGTTTGTTGGTTAATTTCTTCCCACGTCTTGCTTAGAGATGATACCTTCTAGTTACGTTTTTCCTGAGGAGTCAGAACTGAATTCAGAGTTGGCCTTGAGGTTGTGAAAACTCATGGAGAAGCCTGTAGAAAGGTGCCAGAATTTGGGAACTATGTAAGACTGAAAATGTGGAGATGTTTTGAGGATTCTATTCCATCTTTGCAGGAGCTCCCAGACAGTATGCTGAGAAGTGTGAGGGTAGACATCCAAATGCATTTGTCCAGGAGCATTCTCAAGGCTATATTGAAAAGCTGTTTCTTTACATTATCACTACTTCAGGAATTACACTGTGTTTTGTTTGAATATGCTTGAATATAATCCCAATAATTTGGAGGCAGCCCGTGTGTGCCTTAAAAACAGTATCTGCTCTTCACCGGGCTTTTATACAGAAAGGAGAAGTAATTGCGAAGGTAAGGTGCTGCAGTATCTCCTAACATCTGCTACAAACTTGCTAACCTTGTGAAGAAACCATCTGACAGGTTTTTAAAGCAGAGCACAGGAACAAAGTAATGAAGAAATGAGCTTTTGCATGTTTCAGCAAAGAGGCAGAAAAATTTTAGAGGTGCTCTAGTTTTTTTAATTATACCAAAGATTTGCAGGTTTTCTGTCATCTTTTCTTTAGGCTTTTTAATACAAGCAGAGCATTGCTGTATGTTAGTGGGAATTTTTTTTTTTTTTTTAATACTGATACGGTATATTGATAAAAGCTATGCTATATTTATACCATTTGTGTTGTAGTTATTTCTATTAGCTGTTCTTCAGGGCCTGAAGTAGTTCTGTAGCATTTCTGCTTTGTAAATGTAGGTTTTAAAGGATGCCTTACAATTGCCTAGTTACACATGAAAACATTAAAAATCTTAAATAATTCAATATATATTCTCAAATTCCCCTATTTAGCTTGTAGTAGAGCTGATCAGAAGTACTAATTTAGGATCCTAAAATGCAATTTAGTAACAAAACAAAATAGAATGGATACATAGCCTAAAGGTGTTTTTATTGCCTTTGTTGCTCTTAACCACACCTGCAGTACGGGAGGCATGTGTGTATTTGGTATGTGTGAGAAAGTACATATTTTTAAGGTAAGTCTGTTCTTGTTTAACTCCTAGGCGTGTTTATTGAGGAAGATTTTTCTTCTGGTGAATGACAAAGCAAGGAAAAATAAGTGACTGAACACAGTAGTTTTGATGCATACTAAGTGAACTGAGGAAACTTTACATGTGTAACATGTTTTTGTTCGGTGTTAATAGTCCATTTGTCTCACTGTAGTGCTGGGGCTTAATCTTACTGGAATATTTAATTGTATATAAAATTATTTTGGAAGCTCTTCACTTCAAATCCCTTGGCACAGGAATTAAAGTTTGCCTGTTGGAGGTATATTTGTAGCAGGCTTTGCAATCAGAGATTTCTGTAGCTGGTTTTGTTTAGTTTAACATGGAGTTCTCAAAAGCTGTTGGAGAAACAGGGTAAAATACTCAGCAGTTTAGCCTGTACTGTCCCCTGTCTGTCAGAGTGTGGTTGCTACTAATAACTAAGCTCGCTCACATGTGTCCACCTGTCCTGCTTCTTAGCAGTGACCGAAGTGTTGATGTGTACTGTGTGCTGTGTTGTCTAAATTATAAGCAAGGCTTGTTCAGTTTGGAGATGTTCATTGTCAGAAGTCCCAAACAGGATACAGAGTTCCCCTAGTTCTTCTGCCTTTATTCATGTTCTACAAATTCTGCTTCACTTTTTAGAGGTTCAAAGCAACATGAGCTGTTCGAGATAATAGGTACTGTCGTTGCACCTGTGTTGAGCTCCTGTGACCAAGCATGGAGCTGGATGGTTCAGAGAGCTGAGCTGGCTGAAAACCAGTGGCTTTTTTTTTTTTCCTTTCCTTTCTTTTTTTTTTTTTTTTCATTCTCTCTTGAGTGTTTTTTGGCCAACTCAGCTCCCTGAGTTGGCTGCCTGTGTGATTGTATGGAGGGGAGGGGAGGGCTGGGCTGCAGTATCCTTGACTTGCATTGACTTACAAAGAAGTAAAACTGCACCCTGAGACCCTTTTCCTTTTATGCTATTTAAATTAGCAAACACTACAGATTATTGCAAGAACATTAAAAAGAATTTTAGAACTACATGCTTGATATACAGTGCCTTAGAATCTCCATATTCTCATGTCTATTTTCCCTATTTTAATTGTAGGCACAGTTATTTAAACATGGCAAAAGAGAAGATTGTTTACCATATGGTAAGTTTGTAATATCCCTATTTTTGTTTTTAAAGCCATTCCAATAAAAAAAGGAAAGAAAGATTAAACTGATAACAAGTGGTGCTGTACGAGTGAAATCAACAGGGTAGTTATAAAGCATGCAAAACGATGGGAAAAAATGAAGAGATGACAAAGTGAGGGAGGAGCAGATGCAACTGGGGAATGTTATGCTGGAATAGCTCATCAAAGAATTTGGCAGGTGGTCACATTGGCCATTGCTATAATACAGGAGCTGAACACAGAACATATAAACTGTCAGATGTGGAAAATATTTTTAAAAATTCATTAGAACATAAACTGGTTTATACAAATTACTGCTGAAAATTTTGCAGAAAATCTTCAAGTTTTAATGTAAGCACAGGATTTTGGAAAACCCAAGTTTAAAGAACCTGCTGTGTACCGGACCCAGCTGGAATCATGTAGTGATATTGTTGAAATGAGAGAAAGTTTTTAGTGAAAAGAGATTATAATGGATGCAATTAGGGATAGACAGGTACCTGAAAGGATGGCACAGAAGTTTCTGAACAGTGTAGCTGCATGTTGGAATTGTATTCATCTCATGGTGAATCCTGGAATATGGTCAGAACTGACTGCAAAATACTAGCTTGTTTTTTATTGATAGCAGTAAAGAGAGGTAGGGAAAGATGATGGCTAATTACAAAACACTACAAAAGACCTTGTTGGTTTTGTGGAGCTTGCCAAAGCACCAGAAATGCGGTTTGTGCTATTCATGGGAATGAAGCAGTGATGTAAACTCACTTTAGAATGCTTTTGATTTCACTTAATGGAATTATTTTGACTTCCGAGAAGAAACTGTAGATCTAGCATTGGAAACAGTTTAGTTCTTCCAGTTACTAAGTCTGAGATGCAGACGCTTCCTTACAAAATGCCTGAGATATGGGTAAAGATGGAGATAAGATAGTGAAGACAAACAGAATGGAATGACAGATGTGCTGTAGAGCTGGTCAGGAGCAAACAGAAAATATAGAGGAATGTCATTGCATAGAAATAGCAGACAGCACTGCGGAAGCTTAGAGTAATAAGACTACCAGAGAAGCAGAATAATAAAAAGGCTAGATAAAATATGATGTAACACAAAATTATGTAATTTAAAAGATGCAACTGTACAACACAATAGTCATAATCGCTATGAAAAGCAGATATTTGGCTCACAACATTAACCCTGCTGTAAAATGAAATGTTTTGGCTTATGGCATATATAAAGAATATTAAGTAGTTAAGGCTAGATAAAATATGATGTAACACAAAATTATGTAATTTAAAAGATGCAACTGTACAACACAATAGTCATAATCGCTATGAAAAGCAGATATTTGGCTCACAACATTAACCCTGCTGTAAAATGAAATGTTTTGGCTTATGGCATATATAAAGAATATTAAGTAGTTATGAGTTTGGTAATAAGAGAAAAATCAGGGGCATACCAACGAATAAATTTACCATAGAAAAGATAGAATGCTCCCAACTAAGAAGCAAATATTCAGACAGAAACTGTTGGGGAAAAGAAAATGTGAGAGACAAAAAATATCAAAGATTTTTAATTATTACTGGTTATAACAGATCTGAGGATCAAATAGGAAAAGAATAGACATGTCAAAGGAAGACACTGTTTGAAATCTTTTGCAACATAGAACTTGATTTAAAAATAAGCACTAGTCCTAAAGCCATTTGCATGGGTCTGTAGATATTTTAGTGATTCAAGAGTTGGTAGGACTTGAAAGAGGCTTATATTTATATATTTGTAATTTTTTCTCTATCTGTGAATATTGATGTTTCTGCAGTGTCTTCCTCCTAAACCATTAGCCTCTCTAGCTTTTAGAACTGCAAAAAAATCCAGGTTGCTGGAAAGTATCGAAGTAATAGTCATTACTGGCTTTACCTTTTTGTTACTGGCTTTCCCTTTTTATCCGTGTGTATTATTTTATTAATATTTTAGTATGTCAGGATAAATCATAAGCCTTTGTTAAAAACTGAGAAGAATTTTAAGTCATGTCCTACAATTTCTCAGACTTTGAAACAGCTGTTATATCTTTGATCTCTTAATATTTTGAAAACCTTGATACAAGACTGGAGTAAGAGGTTGCAGAGTATTTTGCCAGTATGATTCCGTATTTGCAGTGCTTATAGCAAGAATGATAGGTCCTTCAGAGCCCAAGTTGTTAGTCTCTGTTAACTAATGATCAGCCTTCAAAACAATCATTAATTGTTTCAGGCTGAAAATGCAACAGGACTATTTTATTTGTGACAGGAATGTGTTCCTTGTGAAAATTTTGAATCCTGGAACTTTATACTCATTAATCCAAGATTCTCCTTTCGTCTATGTTTTTTTTACTTTGCTGGACAAATAACTTTGTTACCTTTGATGTGCCCAAATGAAAGGTTTTATTGCTGATTGTTTACACATACACAATATTTCTCATGTCTAAATGTTTATGGACCTTCCTCCTCATAAAAATTTCTGTGCCGGAGGAGTTAAGTTGGTGCTGCCTGAAAATAATAAATGAGAAAAGGGAACACTTTCTTAGTATGCAGAAACTGGCTGCAGAGTAAATGAATTAGATTTTCTGACTCCTGGTTCTGTTAGACTACTGGAAATTCTTAGACCCGAAAGATACTTGAACATGTTGCTTCCAGTGAGAATTAGAGGCATAAATACTCTCAGAATCTAGGTTCATTGTAATTTTCATAGTCAAAAGTAATCCTTAAAGCAATCCTTCCTGTTTGGTAGGTGAAGGATATTACCACTGTTTGACCAGTGTCAAACCTACTAGAAAGTAGGTAATAAGGCATTTGCATTTCAGCAATACCTTTAAAGATCTAAATCTTCTAAAGAACTTTCAAAACTTTACAAAATTTTCTTACTGAGATTTTTTTAAGAACAGTTTTTCTAGCGTGTTTATTTTCTTTTACAGCTGCTACTGTACTTGAGTGTCTTGATAACTGCAAGCTGTCAGAAAGTAATCAGATGGTTCTTCGCAAGCTAGGGATGAAACTTGTTCAACGACTTGGACTGACATTTGTGAAACCGAAGGTAGCAAAATGGAGGTTAGTTTAAAGCTGAAACAGTTAAAAAAAAATACAAAAGCATTCAAAAAACTTTAAAAATACCTAAATCCATACATTTGACTACTGGCCTTCTGCCCTCCTAACCTCCCCTCCCCTAAAAGAGAAAGAAAGAAATCCTCGTGTTATTTGGGAACGAACACATTCTTCGTTTGCACTATTTGGAATAAGTAGATTTCTTCCACTGTATTTAGTTTCCTGTAGTTTTTTTCAGTGTTGGTATAGTAAACTAGTGCTGTGACAAGCCAAATCTTTTGACTTTCCATGTTGCACATTACACAAGCCTGTCCCTATTTAATGCATAACTTGGTAAAGATGGGAAGACAGCGACCTTTGTTACTGAAGTTGATTTGGTACAATTTTGTGAGAGTGAACATAACTTTTTCCATTACATAGTTCTACCCTGATTCGATAGAAAGTTCACAGGGGAAAAGTGGTTTGCAATCCCACTTTCGTTTTGCATATTAGTCAGGTTTTGGTGTCTGGTTTTAGTTATTGCCAGAGGGCAAACTCTTTTTTAGATTTCTCGCACTGATATTTTAAAATTGCAGGCTCCCTTGGTGACTATTTTTATTGTATTTCTTTTACCAACTTTTGAGAACGTCCTTAGGCATAGAAAATTCTTTTTAGGTGGAGTGTGTACCTTGCCCAATGGCAAAAGTCAGTTTAGCATGTAAAGTATATCTTTTGTAAGAATGTACCTACACCACAGGCTAAATATCTGAGTACAGCTTGGGCAGAAAGTACTGAGCTAGCTTTAACATTTAAAAAACAATTTTTAATAAGTTGATTTTATTAATATTTTTTTTTTAGGTTTTGGAGAGGTTTTTAGGGCATGGGAATTTTGCCTCTGTTGTCAGCAGTGGAAAGTAGGTTATACTGAAACAGTAAAGGGAGAGGTAATGAAAAGGAACCATTTAAATAGTCTAACTTTTCTCAGCGTGGAAAAGAGACAACTGGGTCAGGAGGAAGGAGAATGGGATACTTTTCCCTTTCCTTTAAAGCAACCACTAAAGAACTGGAGAGCTGTACACCAGGAGGTGTAGTAACTTGACAAGCAGGCTTTATGACAGTATGTACCTATTTCAGTTGGAACTTAAATCAGAAAAATAAATTAACTGTGTCTGTGTCTTGTGCAGATACCAGCGTGGCTGTCGATCTCTGGCTGCCAATCTGCAAGCTCAGGGTTCAGTTGTGCAGAATCAAATGATGACAGTTGCTGCTAATGAAGCTGACGATGAAGAGGAATATGACATTCCAGGAGAGATTGAAAATGTTGTAGGTGTGTTAAAACTGGACAGAAATTATTGTAATGCCTGCAAATTAAACATATATTGGAAAACAACCTGCTTAGGGCTAAGAAAGTCATGTGGGTATCTGTGCTAATGTGAACAATTGGAAAGACTATGAAATTTCAGTCTATGCAACTGATTAAAATATACTATATTTTTGTCAAATTATTTGGATTTCAGCATCTCGAGCAGAAACTCATTACTGTAGCATTTGTTGTGGGGTTGGGGAATAGAGTAATTGAAATATACTTTACCGATTTTATCCAGTAATATGAAAGAGATATCTTGAGCCTCTCACAGATGGAAGGATGAATAAAAATTCATAATGAAAACCAAAAAATTTTGTACATGAAAGCTAAAGAATTATGGTTGAAATCTTTAAGCTGTGGTAGTATCAAAGGCACAGCATTTTTTTATTAGTATGCAGTCATACAGCAGGTCCTCTGCTAGCTTGCTGGTGGATATGCTGTAAATAAATAGACAAAAATTGCATCAGAAGACTTTTGTAACTGAATAATCTAATGAACCACTGAAAAAAGCACCACGACCTCCATTTTGAATCTTCCACAGTACTTAAAATTTCAAACCAAATTTTCTCTTTTAGAAAACGTTGTTGACATCTTTCTTGTTTCTTTGATTTCAAGTCACACTTGTGTCACAAATAGAAGAAATCTAGATACAAATATTTTAATTTGAGGCAGTTATATTAAGAGGAAAATGAATTTTGAACATTTTAAGAAATCTTTCTGTTTGTTAAATGAGAATAATCTGTTTTGTTTAAATAAAATTATCTGCAGAGCAATTGTTGGTTGGACTGAAAGACAAAGACACTATTGTCAGGTGGTCTGCAGCAAAAGGGTAGGTTTCTTATGGTTACTCTAAACTAATAAACTAAAGTAAACAACATAGAAATACAGTCTGATGTAATCCATAATTGATAATTTGTGTGTATTGTCAATATTCAGTTACTTCAAATGGCTTTAGCACAGCTGATGGTATAAAGCCATGTTTGTATCCTTTTCTGATATGAAATCGGGCTGGTCTTCAGGAAAATTTCAGATAGGTTTGGAAATAAACATTCTGGATAAGACTTGATGTGAAGGGTGTAAAGTAGCATTTCTTCAAAATGTTTTTTTCTCTTCCACTTTAAAAACTGTATTTCTGTCTTAAGTTTGCTACAGTGTAGCTTTTGCTTCAAGTTTGAGATTGTTGTTTTAGGCTAATGGTGTTAGGGTAGTGCATTGTCATCTTGAAGTCAGTCATCTTATTGTAAGTTTCCAGTAACTGAATTTTTTATAGGACTTATTCATCAAATGCAGTACTAATGAATCACTGTATGCTTTTTTTTTCTTTTAACTCTGTAGAATTGGTAGAATAACTGGAAGACTTCCAAAAGAATTAGCAGATGACGTGATTGGGTCTCTGTTGGACTGTTTTAGGTAAAAATCTTATTTCACGCTTTACATGCATCTGAAACATGTCTGCTTATGAAACAGGAGGACAACAGTTAGGGATACAGGTCTAAAAATCTGTAAATTTTGTTGCCCTTCTTCTCCCAGATTTCAAAAGCTTCTAAGGCACGGATGTGCTGAGGGTGTTCCATAAAGAAGTTTTTCCTAATCCTTCATCTTGACCCCATTCTAAAGTAATGTGGAAGGACTGAAGTCGAACTTTGGAAAAATAAAAATGAAAAAATGCTCATTAACTTGCTGCTTTAAAAATTCCTGGTGTGCTCATGTCTTGAGTGTTGTGTGCACCTCCAGTAGAACTGGAAATGATACTCGAAAGAGTTCTGAGGATCACCAGAGATAAGAAGCTTTCCTAATCTCATCTTGACCCCATTCTAAAGTAATGTGGAAGGACTGAAGTCGAACTTTGGAAAAATAAAAATGAAAAAATGCTCATTAACTTGCTGCTTTAAAAATTCCTGGTGTGCTCATGTCTTGAGTGTTGTGTGCACCTCCAGTAGAACTGGAAATGATACTCGAAAGAGTTCTGAGGATCACCAGAGATAAGAAGCAATCTCTATGTGAGGAGAGGCTAAAACATCTAGGAAGAGTGAGGAATAAATGGGGTATAATAGAGGTTTATGAAATCATGAATGCCATGGAAATGATTGCCCTCTAGATTTTATATTATTAGAAGCGAACTAAAGTATCAGGTGGCAGGTTTGGAATGAAGAAAAGGTGGTGGTTATTCACACAGCATATAGTTAAACTGTAAAAACTTCTTGCCGCAGGATGTTGTGGATGCTAAGAACATATGCCTGAACAAAAAACGTTTTTCTTTTCTGCAAACTTGTCCACGATCTGCCAGAGTTTGGAAGTGTTTTGGAGAGTGTTGCAATATGCTTGTTCTTATACTATACCTAAGGCACGTGCTGTTGGCCATGTCAGAGAGAGGCTTTTGGGCTAGCTGAAACTTTGGTTTGATCACATATAGCTGTTGGGATGTTCTTTTGATGCGCTATGTTGTTGGATGTCTTGTTTCTGCATGCATGTAGAGCATGTAAAGGACTAAATTATTAAACAAGTATCATATGCTTTTTTTTTAATATCAAATTGCTCATCAGGTCTACATTGAGTACTTGACCTTTAAGATCTAAACTAGTGTTTTAGACAAAGCTAATAACAAAAAGAATTTCTTTATTGGCAAAAAATACTGTTAATGTTCAGTTTGTCACTCAGTTGTACTCAGTTTTAAAAAATCTTCTTATATTGGTTGTGAGTACAAATTAAAAATACCAGCTCAAAGGATAACACATTAAAAAAAGAAGGTATAAAGTCTTAAAAACTTGCAAGGAAAGTATCTACTTAGCCGATACTTCCACTGTGTTACTGTAATTAGTTTAAGAGGTGCTGCTGATCTCAATTATCCCTGGAGCTTCAAAGACCTGTACTCACTGTGTTTTCTTTTCTTGTTTTTCAAGTCATAGGGATGAGTAATCCAACTAGTAATTGAGTGACCTGCTTTCTTCAGAAACACCTGGGAACAAATGTAGACAAGGACAAAGGGAATCTCTTCTGTATTCTTTGCGCTAAATATCTAGTGACCAAAATAAAAATAAGTCAGTTGCTCATCGGAGGCACTTTAAGTTATATCTCTTGGGATAAGAAGAAAGGATTTATTATATGGAGATAAATTAAAAAACAAGAGACAGGGAAGAAATAAGTGATCATTTTTCACAATGTAGTGAGACTATCAGCACAGTCGCCCAGGGGTCTGTATGAGCCCTGTGCTGTTCAACATACTCATAAAGGATCCTGGAAAAAAGGTGAATGATGGGGTGAGGAAATCAACTGATGATTTAAAGTTAGCTAATGTAGTGAAAACTAAAGATGACAGAAAAGAAAATGTTATATAAGCCTAAAGTCAGTAACCAGACAGTAAATGACATATGAAATATAATGTCTAATGAATGCAAACTAATGCACTTAGGGAAAAATACAGCTAGCTGTAAAACAGTATGACTACTCAGGAACGAGATCGTGAAGTCACTGATAGTTCGGTCAAAATGTCAGTGGAGTGCTCAGCAGCTGTCAGAAAAAAGAAGGCAGATGGAACGTTAGATATTATTAGGAAAGGAAGGGATAACAAAACTGAATCATTGAAAAGTAATTTAACTGATGGGGATTCTTCCAAGTGGAAAGAAAAAGTAGAGGGATATAATGAAGATACATAAAATCATAAATATGAAAGAAAGAGAGAAAGCGGATAATTGTTTGCTATTCGCTCATAATGCAGGAGCTGGGAAGCATCAGGAAGTACGTTTTCAGGCAGTTATAATTGAACTGTGGAAGTCATTGCCACAGGATGTTATGGAAGCCAAAAGTGTAAAGGGAGTTCAAAAAGGGATTATACAAATTAATGGAAGAGAGTCCCATCAGAGGTTATTAAATATGACATTCTGCCTGCAACCTCTGGCTTGGGAAGTCTCCATACTGCTGATTGCCAGAGTTAGGAGGAGGCTAATAAGGGAATGATCCTTTATGCTTCGTCTTTGGCTAAGCATCTGCTGTTGATCCATGTCAGAGACAGGATGCTGGGAGAGATGAAGCTTTGATATGACCTAGTCTGTCTGTTCAACGTTTTATTCTTAGATTCCTATTCCTAGCTTAATACAAAATTAACTTTTTGTATGTTTAGTCATGCAGCATGCCACCTTTCCCCTTTTCACTCCTTTATCTGCCAGTCCACCAAAAATTATGTACCATTTTTGATATTTTTTGCTCATTCACTACAAGTTGCTCTGTTTTGTTTTATTTTTTTTAAAGGTGGATAAACGCTGCTGTTTGCTCACTGCATAAGCTCATATAATGTGTTTATTGGAAACTATCACTTGAACCTCTTTTGCTAGTTAAGGACTGTGTTTGGCACTAAATTCATTAGTTGTTTTGGGTGTGTTCTGTAAATCTGCATCTTTTGCCGGTGTACTAGAAAGTTGTTTCCTTTTCTGGGTGAGTTTCAGGTATTGTTCTCTTCTGTGTTGAGGTTACATTTATATTGATAAATAGTTTTTTTGCTTATTTGATCATGTTTATACCAGTATTTATGTTGCACAAAATGGGAAAGAAAACATGTTCAACTTGTCATTCTTATATTTTAGAAGTCTAACAGAATTAATAACACAATAAATACATGCTGGTTTGGATTATGTGTCTTTTAAAATGTTAGGAATTCACCATGAAAAATGAAATCTGAAAAGGGAAGGCTACTCTTAACAAAACTTGTCTTTGTTCTAAAATTAGTTTCCAGGAAACAGACAATGCATGGCATGGTGGATGCCTGGCTCTGGCTGAATTAGGCAGAAGAGGATTGTTACTCCCTTCCCGAATTTCAGAAGGTGAGTTGTAGTTGCAATATTAGTAAGTTCATGAATTATCAATTTATAGTATTAGACATTGAATGTGTGGCAGTAGACTGGAATTTGCTGATGTGTGTGCTGAATAATGACTGTAGTATTGAATTCTAGAGTGAAGAATATGCCTATGGGGATATTTAAGGTACTTCTGTCAAAAGCAATGTCTTGGGTGTGCCTTTTTTATACTTAATAAATTTTTCTTTCCAAAATGAAATTAGTTTCTTGGGGTTTTCTTCTTTCTTCCTCCCTCCCATGTTTCTTTTTACAGTTGTATAAAAATAATTCTGTATGTCTCTATATTGTGTCAGTGTTGTTATTTAAATAGAATATATTAAATAATTGATGACTAACTTGCACTTTACTACAGCTTGTAGCTTATGCTGTTTGTTTCTGATTAAATTTCAGAGGCCAATTTAGCGTAATTTATACAATGAACTGTTTAAGTTTTTAATGGGTTTTTAAATATCAGGGTGGAAAGAAAAATAACAGGGCAGAGGAATTGTTTCTTTGTGTGTTCTGTATGTATCAACATACATTGAGGTACAGAGATATTAATGTGAAAGTAGTAGTTCTCTGTTCTGTGATTTTGGTCAATTTTTTACAGAGTTGAAATGACAAAAGCATAATGTAGTAGTACACATCCACTATTGGGCACTTTTACAGCAGTATCTTGGGCTAGATGGTTCTTTTGTTCTCATCTGGTACTCCTGTGTTGAACAGAGAAGTTGAACACTAATTTTCAAAAATGTTTCAAAACTGGTGTTTCATACTAGTAAGTTAGGTTGCCAAATCATTTCTATTCTGAAGATCTGTTGACTTGTTCTAGAAGAAACTGTAAAATATGGTATTTAATACAGTTATTATTCTGTCTCCATGAAAAGAGTTCATGTCCAATATGGTACCTGTTTTGCATATGAGAATTTTTGTGCAGCTAGCCTTCAGTTGCTTTCCCTTTTCTAATTACTTTTGCCCTTGTATGATAAAGATGAAACAGTTAAAAAAACCCCCAACTTTAAGATTGGGAAGTCATCCAAAGGTAAGCCTCTATTTTAGTTCTAACAAAACCAAAACTGTACACCTCTATCAAGGAATCAGGGTAGCCTCATGTAACAGAATTTTTTTTTATCTAAACTGGAAGTTTCATGCAAGTTTGATATTGTATAGGACTGCAAAAGACATGAGTGAATCCTAGCTCCGCCAGTGATTTGACCTGTGCTGTGAAACCATCTCTCTCCACTTTTTAGGTTGAGTTTTTGTATATGTGGAATGGGGATGATAGTTGTATCCTTCACACCCTTCTTTTTCTGCAGAGGTGCAGTGAAAATATATTGCTACCTGTGAAGGTGATTTTAGTATACATAGGTTTATATGCAAATTTTTAATTTGTCAGATTGCGTTAGATGTAGCCTTCTATTACTGGGGTGGAAGAATATAAAGCTAAGATAGGGGAGGAAGGGAAGGAGAGAACACAATCATGGCAGCAGGGTCTTTCTGAGAAAGAGACAGGTATAAAGGTCTAAGGAAAAACGATTTTATAGGAATTGGAAGTTTCTTAATACAACAGTGCTAAGAATTCCAACAGTGGTTATAGAAGAAGATGGGTAAGAAACCAAATTGGAGACCATCTTGACTTAACTGCAACTCCTTTGGTTATCTGATACTCAAGAATGAGTTGTACAGAAGGCAGAAAGGTATGATACTGTGAAGGATGAGTAAGAGGATAGTCTGAATTTGTAGGGATAGAATTTGGAAAGACTCAGACATAAAATGGGATGCAGCTAATGAAGAATATCACTGGCAATGACAAATCATGCTATATCTTCATCAGAGTCAAACCTTTATTATCGCTGAGCAGATGGCTCAAAATAGCTGCAGAATAGCCATGGCACACTTGACATTGTCCCTTCTCCCTTTTTTCCCTTTTGCTTTAATGGACCTTGTTTTCCATTTAAATTAATTTGAAAAAATAATCAGACTAAATACAGTATATTCTACTTTAATTTTCAAGTCTGCCTTACTCGGTTTTGCTTTATGTGAGTTATCCAGTCCACTATTAATGTAGAAATTCAAAGTGTATTATAATTGGAGAAAGACAAAGGAATGAATTCTGGAAGTTGGAAGAAAAGCTAACACAGTGATGTTAAGAGGAACTGTGTTGTACTTTGAAAGATAGACTTATGTTCAAATTGTCTTTAACAAAATGATTTAAGAAATGAGGACAAATGCAAAGTAGTATTCCTAGTTAGGAATAAGTAACTACATAATTCAAGATACAGGGACCCACTTCTAGGCAGCAGTTATACAGGAAAGGACTTAAGAGTTCATGTGGGTCACCCACGTCAATCAACAATTTACCTCAGTAGAACAAGATGGTGAAAAAGAAGTCATAGACAGAGTGTGGTAATCCTTCCATCTCTCTTGATAGTAAAATTGTGACACATAGGCTACTCATCTTAGGACATCACGCTTAAAAGGTTATTTAAAGAAAGCTAGCCTAAAGCATCAGGAATCATGAGAAGAACAGAAAATAAGACAGACAGGGAAAGACTGAAAGAACTAAGGTTCCTTGGCTGAGAGAAGACAAAGCTGAAAGCTTATTCTCTTCCCCTTAAAAGAACAACTTTACTTTTGACAACTGTTTTCAGTGACCAGAACAAGACTACAGGTAATGGGTATAATTTGCAGCAAGAGAAAAGTTAGATAAGCATTAGGACTGATTTTTCTTATTCTAAAGGAACTGGAGCCCTACAATAATTAGTTTACGGACATTGAGTTAGAAAGATTTCTGTTAGGAAGGACAGAAATCAAGTTAATCAAGGTATGGAGAGCTGTTTGAGTAGTTAACCTTCATGGTTTCCTTCAACCCAGTTTTTACTTAATTTGAGGAATGGAAATGAGGTAGACTTCACCACTGGAGCTTGTTTTTATGAACAATATTTGTATAGAGATGGTGAAGAATAAATCCTTGAATTGTATGGAAAACCACCAAAAAGTTTTTCCTTGTTGACTTAAAGAAATTCAAATTAACAATAAAAGATATACATGAGATTTTTTTAAAAATTATGGATAAGGGAAACTATGAAAATTTCTGCTTCCAGAGATTAGTGAGGCAAATAGCTTAATGTAGTTTAAAAAACAGCAGCGGCAACACTGGACTCCGTAATTTCATGTTTGGAAATTACGGATTTGGTAACATACGTCCCTAAGCTTGAAGCTTTAAACTTGGCCTAGAAAGAAGCTCTTTTGCCTTGTTTCATCACGTACTGATGTACAACTTGATACATCATACTTTCTTACTGCCTTGCTGTTGTAGTTTGAGTTAATTGGACTTTTTCTGTTACCATATTCCCTTTGTTCAAACTCAGATTGATATTCTTGTCTTTTGATAATCTAGGAAAAGCTTTTCTCTATGAAAGATTCATTTAAAGATCAATGTTGTTACTCTTTTTTTTTGTTTGTTTCTTAGCTCAGAAACTTAACCCCTGTAATTTACTGTTTAATGGTAAACTTCTTACAGTGCTCTGGCTGAGCTGTTAGGTCAAAACACCATAGCATGAAAAATCAGAAAAAAAATTCTGGGAACTCTCCATTGCATTGAATGCAGCTCTGCTTCCTTACATAGGTTTATACCTACTAGTAATGTTTAGGCAGGTGAAGATGTCTCTTATTTGAATAATGAATCCATGAGAAATGTATACCCATAGTTTTAAGTGAATAATACTTAGTGTGGATTTGTTTTACTTAGACTGATAGTGCATACTGTGCAAATTTACACGGGGTGTTTTTACAGTGGAACAGCCTTATTTTAGTTAAACTTTTGTAGAAGTTTGGGTAAGCTGGACAGCAGCTTTAAGCAGAGGGAATTCTGAGGTTTATCATATGGAGCTAAAGTACGGATGAATTAATCTGCATAATAAACTTCCTTCACTGAAGGAAGCTCCTTTTTTTAGAGTTGATTGGTATTCCATGCCAAATTCTACTTGTAAATTGCAAATTTAGTGAGCAATTTCTTTGCTAATTTTTCTTCAAAATATGTGTTACAGATAGTGTAGTGAATGTATTTGTGTTCATTAATGACTTTACATACATTTTAAGTACAGCTCACAGATTTATTTGAAAAATTGCAAGTTTATATACACAGTTATAGAAGCAGAAAGTAGTTTTAGGATGTATGTAGAAGCCCACTGAAACTGATAATTAGTAATACATGTATACTGAAATAAGACCTTCAACAGGAGAGTTTGCCTCAGGTGAAATAAATTATATAAATAACCTTTTAGGCTTGGAGTTTGAAGGTTGCCCAGTGTCTGTCTAACCTCAGAGGATTAGGCACCTAAGTTCTTTAGATCTTCAAATTTTCAGTATTGTTTTCACAGCGGTTCAGTTAAAGGTGAACATAAACTGCATTTGTTAAATTGGTGCAGGCTTTCTTTGGTTTAACTTGAATCTTGTTCTTAGTCGACATAAGAAAAGCTTGCTTATACAAGGTTTGGATCAGTTTGTTTAAACTGGTGCCTGCCTCTGAGTAACAAAATTTGGTCTGTTGTTTTGTATTATGGCATAATGGCAAAGTGCATTCATACACAAAACAATTTTTACAGTAAATTCTAAATAGCCAGGTTTAATCTTAAGCTTATTTAAACTACTGCACAGCAAACTAAAAAGTGTTTTCAAGAAAAAAGACAAAAAAACCCTATTAAATGAAATTAAGCCTGAAAAAGACTATGACAGTCTGTTATTGAACAATATTGTTTCTAGAGCTTAAACATCTTTTAAGAAAAGAAGTCATAAAAGTTATTTTACATTAATACAATTGCAAAAAAAGATTAATGTACTTTGGATTTAGTAATGAATGCAAAAATTCACTCATCAAAATCTGAGTTTATACAAGGGAAGGTTCAGTTACTTAAAAATATTAATATAAAATTATGAACATTATTTACATGGGAGAGATTGAATTTATCTTGTGATGGACCAAACCCAGTAAGAGGCGGTTTGCAGAAATTTTATGATGTTGCTTGTAACTAGCTTCTATGACCAGAAACTCATTGGAAAGTGAAGTATTAAGATACTCTTGTTCTCTTCCTTAAAGTGAAGACTCTGCTACAGTCATTTGGCCTTACTCTTTTAGTGCCTTGCTGTGATTTTGCTGATTCTTTTTGATTTGTCCTTTTTTGTCCTTTTACTTTTTGATTGCACTGGGTATCCTGAGTATCGGAGGAATTAAGAGTAGCTTCTGTACATGAAGCGTTACTGTCCTGAGGACTCTGCCCTTCGTTGTCCATTCTAACTTTGCTAGGGCTGTATGCAGCTAGCTGACAGAGAGCTACAGCTGCTGTTTGTTTCTGTTCATCACAGCTGTCAATTATTCTTAAGTCTTGTGCTTCATTACGGTGAGCTGTGAAAGAAGATTTGTCGCAGGCACTGTTAATAGGGTTCTTGGGATTACAAGCATCTGCTCCGGAGGTTTCGTTTTCAGTGTTTGGAGAAGTAGCAGCACCATTATCATGAGACGGACTGTGGAATGATGTTTTCGGGCTTACTGTGTTACAGGAATCTTTTACCGAGAGGTTCAGAGGCATGTCTTGCAATTCGAGAAAGTTCTGACTTTCTGTTTTCGGTGCGGTTTTGTATGCATGCTCATGAATAGGTCCTGTGTTTGTGTCAGCCTTTTTTGAAAGATTAAGGGGAACTATCCCTGTGTCTTCTTCCGTGTTGGACAGTGAGCCTTCATTGTTATGGCACTCGTTCTGTGCTTGTGAATCTTCATCAGTGACGTTAATGCTGAAAGAAAAGAGGAGAAAAGAGAATTCACTATCAGTTGCTCTTTTAAATTGGGGCTGAGGAAGTGGGCAGGAAGAAGAGAAAAAAATCTGGATAGAAGTCTGACAATTTTGTTGTTTCTCCTGTAACTCCCCCAAGTGCCTTTCACCATACACATGGCTCTAACACAGGTAATTTCCTGAAATATACAGACACGTGCATAGTAATGGTATTGGATATACCTGATACACTTAAGGAGAATGAGTGGTCTGCTCACTATAGCAACTGTGAGTTGTACTGTGTTTTTCACAGTTAATATAGAACAAATTATCTCAATGCTGTAAATGTAAATATATTTTAGGGGCATTGCATGAAATGTATCCATCTATCTTTGTGTGTCCCTAGTAAATCTGACAAGAATTTGCAAAGTGATTATAATATTTTACCTGGTGGGTGAATCTCCTCTATCTTGCTGTGTCTGCATACTTTGAAGTAGAGTTGGTTGATCGGTGCTTTTTCTCACAGGTCTGAAAGCCGTGAAGTTTTCTTCTGGTTGCTCATACTTGCTAAGTGATGTGGAAGATGACTTGTTAGAGAGGTCAAATAAGCCTTCGCATGCATGACTTGTCTGAGTGAAGTTGGTTGGGCTGGGTCTGCCAGGGGAGCCTGTGGCCGCACTTCCAGCGAGAGGGCTCATTTTAGCATTCTCTCTTTCATTTTGGTCATCTTTGGAATGACTTTTGGCATGCAATAATGTCATTTCTTTTTCATAATCTGCTTGTTTTTTATGTGAACTTAGAGGGTATTGCTGGGATGGGCTTAAAGAAGCTGGATACAGCAAGGTAGTTTCTTCCATTAGATGAGAATTTTGATCTCTGTTAATACCAGCTACATGTGAAAATCTGTAAAATGGAGGATCTGTTGGCCTACAAAATCCATATGGTATTGGAGGAGTGGAATGATATTGTTGGAACAATCGATAGTGTTCATACGCTGATGGATTTATGGGTTTTGGAAGTGGCCCAGGGTGGGGAAGAAAGTGTCTTTGATCTTGTGCGCCATAGACAGACAGAGCTGAGCTTTCACACTCTGAATTACCTGGAAGCAAGTAAGGTGTGTAGATAGCCAGCCTATGCTCATAAAAATGGGGTGAGTACTCAGGAATCATCGGTTGCATGTAAGGTGAAATGGAACCAAAGCCTTTTGTGGGAGCAACTTTATGTGGAAACTCTGGGAGGAAAGGAGAGCCTGCTTTCCATGGGTGACTTGGTGCATGAAATGCAGACTTGGTGTGAAAAGGTGAACTTTTGTTAGAGAGCGATATAATTTCAGATACTTCACTGGTTTCTGGGCCTTTACTATCTCTGTGTTCTCCTACAGGAACGAAAGCCGAGGGCCTTACAATGCTGTCCAAAAGGGGCTGCATGCTGATAGTGCTTTCTGTTGTAGTACTGGCAGGGGTTAATTCCTTCTGAATTGCAGGTTTTTGTCCTTGAATTGCTGTGTTTGTTGCCTGGTTTTGTAATTCAACATTTTCCTTGGCATCCTCTTTTGCAAAAGGATATTGAGGCTTTGAATCGAGATTTGACAGTCCATTTGTGACAGATTTAGAAGAAGTTGGTTTGACTGTAGATTCAAGCTGATTGATCTGTTTGGGCTCCAAGGAACTGGTCTTTGGACACTTGATAACGCGATCCTGCTCTGATACTAAAGTAATTGAGTTTTTGCAGAGGCCATACTTCATATGGTTAAAAAGATGGGATTTCTCATTGCAAGTAAAGGGGCACTGAAAGCACTTGTACTTAAATGGCTTTCCTGGTGGTCTTGGGATGTAATGAGGCTTCTTTGGTTTACGTTCTTTGAGGAGACTCATTTTTTTTCTGCTTTAAACAATTAAATGTAATGATTCTTTATAAAAACTTTCTTGTGGTTAGCTTTCCTCAGTTTTAGCCTCTTGATGTTTCCAGTTTTTCAGGTTTCCAGAATCCTTCCCAGGTGAAGAGAGGAAGCCAACTCCCGTGGTGTCTCAGGGAAGAGGGGGTGCCGGAAAACACCACTTTTGCAACTGGTAGTGCAGGAACTGTAACACAAAGTTTTAAAATTAGCTGTAGTGGAACACTGGAACTAAATACAAAGTAATACATTCTTTCAACTGTATTCCCCCTCATATTACACACAGTGTGTTGTGGTTTTTTTTAAACAAAACAAAAATGCTAGATGTCAGAGTTGAGATAGACACGCATTAAACTTTGACATCCTTCCGCACCTAAACATAGTCACAGAAGTGGCCTAATTTTCAGCAGTGCTAGTTACCTGCCACTGCTGCCGGCTTGAAGGAGTTTTCTTTGAAAACTGAGGGAACATTCATTCAGAAGATGAAAGTAGAAATCTAGGTGGAGCTGTTGAGAGAGAACTGGAGGTGGGTAGGATGAGAAGAGGCAGGTCCTGGCAGCAGCTGGATATGGGGCAAGCCTGTCCGGCCGGTTGGGGAGAGAGAGGAGGGAATTTCCTGCTCTGGTGAAATGAGGGTGGAGTGGATTGGTTGCACTTGGGTAGCTGACTTGGCTCTTTCAGAGACTGACCAACCCCCTCTTTTAACTGGCATGGCATTTCCTAACAGCCTAATCTCAATGGATACCTCAAAAGTGGCCAATCTCTCGAAGGATAAAACCACACCAATTTTCTTCCTCTTCCTAATTCAATTAAGAGAAATGAGTACTGCAATATCTGACTAATAGAATCTTCTGCTTGATAAACACATTTCACATTCTTCTGCTGTGCAGCACCTTACATGTTGCATATAGTTAACATGGGCACACAAGTGTATTAATTCAGGTAAAAAAGTGTCTGACAGTAATTGATTTATAGGGGGAATGATCTATCTGCCTTTCTTCAGAAAAACTAAGGTTGTGGATACTTTATACAGCCTAATGATTTGCTCAGTAGATAAGTCAGGAGGGCTTGTATCAGCTTGTTCCATTATGTTCACTGATTCTGAAGGCGTGAGAAACTCCGAGAGTCAAGTTCTCATGATTTTATAGGATGTGTTATGGCAGAGATCTAAAAACTGATGATTTCATCATGAACTATAAGCATCATTATCAAAATGATGACTGTTGCAAAACCACGTACTGTATCTATTGTGTTACCCGAAACTACAGGAATACTAATTGTAAGCGTGACTAGATAGCTTGATTTTTTTTTTTTTTTAAAAGCTTTTTACGTGGAATTTTGAATTAGTAGTATTAAAATACTAAGTTTATGAAAAGAATTGCTAGTAATTACGTGCTGTGAGATTTTAGTTAAAGTAGAGATGTTTTGCATTTCTTAAATCAGAGATTATTTAATAGAAAATGACATGCAACACGTTATGAAAACTGAAGGCAAAGCTACAGAATTGCTGCTTGTTTCATCAGGTATAGTAATTCTAGCAAATTGTATTAAATGTTGTTTCTGATGTCATAGAAATATTAATTTTGTTAAAATACTAATTGTGAAAGCACCCTGAAAAATGCAAAGCTGTTCTGTAAGTAGAAAAACAAGCTTTTTCTTAAAATTAACAGATGATTAAATGTGCGATAGCCTAAAGAAAAGGAATGTGTAGAGAAGTAGCTTTTTATTTTTCAGATTTTAGCAAAGCTTTTTTGGTTGTTTGAGTTAGATACTGATACTGTAACAATAAAAAAAAAATTGAATTATACAGCAGCATGTTAAAAGTCTTCTCATTGGAGTCTGGTTAAAATGGTAGTTCAATAAATTAAAAAAAATCATACAGTATTTAAAAATATTTTAAATAATGATAGCCAGAATTCCTTTGAAAGATTAAGAATAATACTTTTACATTAAAAAAAAGAAAAATATTGTTGCATAGTAGGGGAGGTCTGGATAGGGAACTGGTCTTTTTTTTCTGCCTTAAGTGAGCTTGTTGCATTTATTTTTGACCAATGATGTATAACTAACGCGGACAGTTTGTAATGGACTCGGTCAAGTCAGTTTGTACCTGTTGTTCTTTATATCTTCTTGGAAGTACTTGTAGTAATTATTCTTGAAAAAAAGATATTGTTATCAAAACTCCATTGCATTCTTAGTTGAACCATTTATGATAACAGTCCAAATTTGCATTCAGGTGCAGCACTTATAATAAAGAGATGTTAATTAGATTTTCTTGTTCTGCTAGCTTTCCTTTGCTTAATAATGAAAATTCCTGTGTGTCCTGTTCCCCCCCACCCCGACTTTGTGCTTGGTATTTAACTTTGATTCGAGTTATTCCTGTTCAACAGAGTATTTACTATAGTTGCTTAATAAGATAAAATGCATTGTTGCAGTTTTAATGTTAGAAATTTAGAGCATTGGAGGTTCTTTGCTATGTGTTCAGCAGGAGAGAATTACAGCTGGTTTTTTTTTAAGTTTGTTTTGGTGGCACGCTCAGCCTGCAGACAGTAGTGCTCCCAGAACCTGCTGCTCTGACTTGAGAGGTGTAGAACGAGTAGCTTATTTTAAAGGGTGTTTACCCTTTTGAAAACAGGGTAGCGTCAGCCAGATGAATGTTCTGTTTCTCTCTTTTTACTATTTAATCCCTCTTTTTTCATGGTTTAAAAATACCAGTAATAAAATATTTCTAAACCCAGACAAGAAGGATAATTTCTCCTCCAGTCTCTAAGTAAAACACGGGAGTATCTGACAGAGTTACATATTTCATAATTAAAAAAAATTAAAACTATTTGATCCCACACATACAGCTGGAAAAGACATTAATGGTTTAAAATAGGTGCAACCAATTAAAACTGTCTCTATATAAATAATGTTAGTTACTCACAGTTGTACAATGTATGTTTTGTGGAACCAAAATTAAAATTTAGTATTAGATAGAAAAATCAAAATAAGTAGTTGCTTTTTCCTTAAACTTGAATGCCATAACATGTGATATCCTTTAAAAATGGGAAAAAATTCTTCAGTAGCAGGATGATAATTTTCATGTAACTTGTTTTTTGATTGAGAATTTATTTCCTGTATACCTGATTTTAGAAATGCAGATAATTATATATTATTATAATTTTCTCTTTCTAGTTTTGAAATGTAGTAGTATTATTTATTTATATTTTTATTGAAAACAGATTATTCAGATAATATTGGTTAAACTTGAGGTTGTCTTAGTTGTTTGTTTCTTGTCAATAGCATACCTTCTCACGGCTTTCTAATCTGTAGCCCTTTCCAACCTGTGACTGGTAGCTGCAAGATTTCTTCCTTCTATTTTTAAAAGTATGCTGTTGCTACCTCCTTGCCTTTAACATATTAGCAAGTTCAGAAAACAAGAATATCGTTTAACATTGTGTGCTTGTGTCTGTATAAATATATAAACAAAAATGTACGTGGGTATAAGTATATACACACATACATGCACATATGTATTCATACACACGCATACACACGCATACGCACACATACATATGTACATATATATATGTGCATGTTGTTTTTTACGTTTTTAAGTAGTCTAAATTGTTTAAGATGCCCAGTTGATCAAAGAGGAAATTTCAAAATGTCTTTTATTACAAGCAGGGAAGGTAATTACATTTCTTTTTAGGACACTGCTGTAGCAAACTACGTAACAGTTTGTCATGCACACTCCATTATTATTGCAGTATCCTTTTGGTGATGTTGATCTCTCTGACCAGGAGTACTCACTGGGGTGGAACATTTTGAAGGACATGCTATAATTAAAATATTGTGATGTGGCGTTATTGCATAACTCAAGGACATGCCATTGTCACCTACCTAGAGTGTTGCAAGAACAAGATTTGTGAGTTTTATTCTAGCTGAGATTTTCCAGTGATTAACTACCACTCCCTTCTAAACTTCCAGTTCCTTTAAACTGAAAGATAAATTTTAACGCAACTGTTTGTTAATTAGGAGGAAACATGGGTAAGAGGAGTGGGTTGGCGAGGACTGGAAAGGAAGCGTGTGTTGAAGGTACGGACCGAAGAGGACTGTGTGCTTGTGTGTGAGTGCGCGCGTGTGTCCCTGTGTGTGTGTGTGCGAGAGGAAGTACAGAAACAGAGATTAAATAAGTTGGGTAGGCAGCGTGGATAAGAAATAAAAATCTTTGTAAATATTAAGTTAATAATTCAATGTCTTAATACACTTTAATTGGCTAGAGAGAGGATAATTCAAAACAATCCCATTTTCTGTGCTAAGTTCCCAGAAGCTGGAAAAAATAATAAATCAAAACTGGAGTACTTTATTTTCGTACAGGCTTTTCAGATTAACTCGACACTACTGTATGAAGAATAGCTGGCAGACTAAACATAGCAATTTTAAGCAAAACAGCTTTTTGTCATACTTCAATATAATACATTAACTTCCTGTATGAAAAAAGGTGCTTAAAACACTTTTCACCAACAAGAGTTAATTAATTGTAAAAACTTGCAAGAGTTAGTTTTTCTCTCAAACTAAAATATTTCCCTCTCCTGTTGAAACTTTCTTTTTTTTTTTTTTTTCCCCTGAAAGCTTAAACTGGTACAGTAAATGCACCTGCTAGGAGTAACCTAGGCTTTTGAGACAGCTGAAAAATGAACACCTCTGATTTACTTCTTAGATGTTAATATGAACACACTTTATTTGAAAAAAATGCTCTAAAGAAATGTACTTACCAGATACATAGATGTCGGAAACCTTCAAGGTGATCACTGTTGGTAAGCTGTAGCTGTCACTGCTGAGAGAGAAGTACCTGTTCTCTGCTTGATCTCTAAGTGAAACTGCAGGAGGTTGTTTCAGGGGGAGGGACTTAAGAAGTGTAGGAGTTGAGCCCTCGGGGTGTAGAGATGCACCTGATATTACTCCAGCCTGAAGCTACGATTCATTTGTTTGCGTCCACTGCTTTCATTCAGCATTACCTCAGCATCTAAGCTATCGAAGGGAGCTCTTGTCGCTTTTGTGCCCTCCAACAACCAAGTTTTACTCTAAACTGTAGTGTCTGTTCCTCCGAGTAGTAATCTGCAATGTGGGGTCAAAAATGGCTAAGGTAATACACTGAGCTTTTAATATATTTAACTTCCATAGAAGTGACTTCTGAGCAGCAGAATTGACTGTACACAGGGGGTAGCAGAGCTTAAAAATAATAATTTTACTCTTGTATTAGAGATTGACTTTTTTTTATTGAATGCCTTTGTAGCTTTAATATTCTTGCTCTTTTTTCCTCCCCTCTCCATTTTTACTTACATCTATTTTGTCCTTCATGAGTCTCCTTTTTGAAGGCGGGACTGAACTAACTCCCAGCTTGCTTGCCACAGGAACCTGCCAAAGCTTGCCTATAATCAACAGTCAAATGTACAGATCCCATAAATGGAAAGGAGTCACCTCAGTAAGAAATTGATTATCACATCTATATGTTTGCTTAGGAGCTGTGAAACTGAATGGTGAAAGGAGAAAGTCAACCGATCATCCACTGATTAGTACTAGTACTTGCTTTTAGTTGCCTTTTAGAGTTTATAAATGACAAATTTATTAGCGTATTTGCCAGTCATCTAGTGACATTGCTGAGTTGTTTAGTGAAATAATAACCTCTTGCATACTGGTTGTTAAAAGGAAAATCTTTTGATAGTTCTAGCTCTCTCTAAAAAACATTCCTGTTACTGAATGTTAAAACAAAGGAGGTTTTGGATACTAATTCTAATGTTACTGAGATGTTAAAATTTCTGTTCCTAACTGTTAAATTCAGCTGGATTAACATGATAGCCCTCTTGTTTCACCTACTTCTCTATAGATAAAACAGTTGCAGATTATTGAAACTTTTAAATATAGAAGTATGATGAATTTTATACTTGGCAAAAGTATGGTCTTTTGAATGAAATTTTTAAGGAAACTGTCACTACAAAACCTGTTTAGGCAGTGGGTAAAAGCTGTTTCAAAATCAGTCTCTAAAGCAGTGTCTTAAAAATAATTTTAAAGGTGTGGCCTTTTATCTTGATGGAATGACTTATGGACATCTGCTTTCCTATCTAGGTACGCAGATCACCATCCTTCCCCTTGCTATGCCAATGTAGTTGTCTGGAAAATTTTTCAGAACAGAAGTGGTCACTAATTTTAAAGTAGAAAGATGGCTGTTGGGTTTTTTTTAATTAATTTTTTATTATTATATTCCTATAATGCAGCTTAGCAGTGTAAAAAGATGTTGTATTACTGTCTAGTTGTTTGTAAATCCTTTGGCTTTAGATGGAATAACAAGAGTGTTTGTAGTCCATCATTCTTCCATTTAGTTGTAAAAGGTTTTAAAGAAAATTTTACCTGCAGAAAAAGATCTTGTAATGTCTGCATTCAGAAACATCTCTGAAAAGATGTAAGCAGAGAATTCCTTTACTTTCTCAACAGAAGATGTTACTCAGTGGTCCTCACTCGGTAGTGAATAGCCTTTCTTTCATGTCAATAACTTTGTGTGCCATATCAATCTACATAACTGTCCTCATTTTTCTTCTGCAAATGTGGATCATTTTATGATGTCTGTAGCTGAAGGAAGGCACCATCAGGTTTCTTTTTTTGCATGTGATGGGGTGGAGGTAGGTTTCCTTGCATAGAATCAGATCAGATTTTTTGTTTTGAAAGGAAATTGCAATTTCTGTCATCTAGAGGAAGCTATTGAAGGACTCCTTTAATATAGGTGACTGAACTGGGATAAGAGGCAGTCAATATTTGAACTTTGATATCTCTCCCTCCCCCCCCCTTCCCCCTTCCCTGATCTGGTATGTGGAGGGGAGACATGATGTCCAGTTGCTGCCTTGATCCAAGGAAAATGATGTTTTAAATCTAGCTACTTCCTGGAAGTATTACTAGTCAGGTCAGCTGAAATGAGCTGTGAACAAAGTGGAACTGGGAAAAAAGAACAGCTAAAATGTTCCTTTTCTTGGTGCTTGGATGGTATTAAAAATCCAAATCTGAGGGAGAAGAGTCATTGGTGGACCCCAGAAAGGAACGTGATAGCTCTTGTTTGTGTGTACTTCTAGAAGTAATAAAACTTGATTGCAGTGATGTTGTTTCATCACTTATTTTTGTTAACTCATTATACTTGCATCCTGAGTATTAGATAAACTGAACCCAGTCACCTGTTAGTAGCGCCCTTTTTAGTTTACCTGAGCACAAGTCAGATTAATTAAGAGCACCAGGACTGACATAGTAAAATTTGGATTTATTGATATTTTTCTCCCAAGTTGCTTTTTTTTCCAATGTTATTGTATCTCTGGAGGGCTGAAGCCCTGGTGTAGAATATACTTCTTTGTTCTAAGTTCTATTTAAAATTCAGTATCAAATAAGTGTTGCTTAGCTGTAGTTGAATTTTGTAGTTTTAATTACTGTAGCATAAAACTGTCATTCTATAAATGCTACAAACTTCCTTCTTCATGTTTTTATATGATTTTTTTTGACTCAGTTTTAGCACTAAACAGAAAACAAAATGTCACTAGCAGAAACCATACATACAAATGGGATAAACTTAACTTATTCTCGATATGCTGCTTACCTAATTTTTATTTTCCTCTTGCACTTCAAAATTGCATTCCCTAGATGTATGAAAGAGGGCCAAGTGTTGCTCTGGTCAGTTATCAACCCCTCTGTTGATCAGATAATTCTTAACTTTCTGCTATAACGCAAAGAATGGCCCTAGTGACTGAGTTGTTCTGCTGTTTTGACTTTACCTCATATCAGTCAGAACTCTGATACCGGCTTTCAGAGGATGTCCACTGGTTGTCAGTCATCAACAGTGTTTCCATATCTTTCTAGAGATGCCTTACAAATTTGTGAACTAGTTGGTTATTCCAAGACAGAAGAACGCTCATAGGTATCTGAGACTGGACATCATGTCTCCCCTCCACATACCAGATCAGGGAAGGGGGATAGGGAGAAGGCGGGGGGAGAAATATCAAAGTTCAAATATTGACTGCCTCTTACCCAGTTACCTCCACTAATATAAAAGGAGTCCTTCAATAGCTTCCTCTAGATGACAGAAGGTAAATGTGAATAATCTCATGTAGTTGAACACTGATAGACATGGAGCTAGTGAAGCTTAGCTTGCTACGTAAAGGAAATACCTTAGAATTGTGTGACTGGCAATATTCACTTCTGTCTTTGTCATCTTAGTTATATATCTAGATGTGTGGCTTTGAGCTAAACGTTCAAGGAAGTCCTTTTTTCTTTCTTTGATCACTTGAACTGAAGTTATCGACAGATTTTGCTATCTGTATTAGCATGTTTGGCCTAGGTTATTCCATACCATTCCCAGAAGGGGGCAAATGTATTTGAATATAATTGCTATAACTCATGCTGTGCCCCAAAACATTACATGATTCTTGTACAATATTCTCATAATTATTTTCTTCTATCCCATCTGAATAGTTATTAGTCTTAATGCTTTTCGAATAACACCTTTGAAATGTGCCTTTGTTTTTCATAATGATTCCAGTCCCTGACTTTGGAGATATGTCTGGGCAGATTACCTTGCTGATGTTTGTGAGACACTTGTTCATGATTACTAGAGCAAATTATTTGTATGGGAAAAGAATAAAAGCTCAGGAGTTAATAGCAACTGCAGATCATATTTTTAGATAATTATTGTGGCCTGTATTGTTAGTGTTTGGCCTGGAACTAGGATGATCTTCCTTCTGGTTCCCATCCTCACCCTTGGGCAGTGAAACATCTTGGGGGGAAGTAGGTAACATCAGAAATTGAGACTGTAGGCAAAACTATGAACTGTTTATAAGAAGGGGGTTTTAATAGTCATTCTTTTCATTGCCGGTTATTCTAACAGAGGTGTAAAACGTACCTTTCTTCAGTTTCTGCTTGATGCTCTGGTTATAATTCCCTTTTAAAATTTATTATTTTTAGAGTGTTTTTCATGCAGAATGATTTTTCCTTTTCTGCTTTGATTTCAAGACTTACGCCAGAGATTCTGAGAAAGTTCTCTCACCCAGATGAACTTTTTCTCATAGAATCCAGTAGTACAACTTGAGTTGTGCCATGTGCAGTTCTAGTATATATGAAGTCAGTCCTGCACATTTTTCTTTGAGGCATAAATGGTGGTGTGCTACTGTGATGCCACTCTCATGAAGAGAGCAATGAGGCATATAATGAATACTCCTAGACTCAAAATATTTTTAGCTTTCAGTTATTCTTTGGGACATGTCAATTTTTTTTAAAGATTTATATGATTACTATATGTTGTCTACTATTTAAATAAATTTTAAAAGTGGGCAATATAAACCAGCATGTGAAATCTGATGTTTTATTTTATTCCATTAAAAAACATACTAATGCTGCAGTTCTTGAACTGCAATTTGTCTGTTATGTTTTTGAGTGCGAAGTTACATGTTACCATTTAGCTGTAAAATTTCAGTTGTTTTTAGGATGGATCATGCAGCTAAATTTGAATGTAGGGAATTTTTTTTTTTTTTGAGCAAAATGGCTAGAAGTCATTTAAAATCTTGATCTGATGACATATTTGTGTGAATTTCTACATTTGGAATTGCAGCACTCCTAAATGAAACATTTCTTACTGTCCAGCGTATGTTAAGGCCAAAAACTTATATTTCAGTGTGGTTTCAGTATGATTTCACATCTTTTGTTTTGTGCTGCATTTGAGGTTTTGTAGGCTTCAGACTATTATTTATAGGGTTTTTTAATTTAATTGGGTGGGGAGGAATACTAAACAAACAAGAGAATCCTAGTTTACTTGAATTTCTGGTTTGCTTGTAAAAGGACGTTATTAAAATTTCTCTTGATGACAGCATAGTATAAACTTTCTAGCTAATAAGGTGTGTCATATACAGGAACATGAAACTTCCTAGGCGTTCTTAATGTGTCAGTGGTGAGATTAAAAGTGTTCTGGTGTTAAACTCTCTCAACGGCTTGTTGACCACTGAATAGTTGCAGCTGTATCTTCTAAATGGCTAGGGGCCTAAACTTTTTCTACTTAAAGCCAGGGAAAGTCTCTTAAATTAAATCAGTGGTAGAACAATTAGTGTTTCACAGTCAAAGGTAACCTGCTCTTTTTTTCTGGTTTGTTGTGCATTATGTGATCCTATTTTTGCTATAAACCCAGGTATGTTTAAAGTAAGGTTGGAAACATTTGCATCTCTGAAGAGTAAGAAAAGGAAGCCAGGGAAAGAAGATTGGAAGAACTGCGGGGTTAAACTTGCAATGAATTGATGCTTATTTTGGGAGGATTCCAGCCAGAAAGATGTTACTTTTGATCTGCTTGCGTTCTTATATACCCTTACCCGTTCACAGTGACTAGACTGAAACAATCCAACAATCCCTCTCCTTTTTTAACTGTGGCAACAATGAAAGCAACATTTAAACAGATGGAAATAATGCTGATGAGATACACAGATAATGGCTGATTCAGAAGTCTGATACTGGTGGGTCAATGCAAGTGATCCAAATCTTGAATTTGATTTTTTAAATCTCAGAATAAATAGAAAGGGTGGAAATAGAGTGGGGAAAAAAAAAAAACTCATGAAAAAACAGGCTTTATTTCTTCCATTTATAAATTACCTTCAGAATAAAAGGAGAAACAAAAATGTGTAAGAAGAAAGTAGGGAGCATGGAAGTCTGCAGTCTTAAGTACTGTTAGTGAGGGGGCTGAGATAGATTTGGGAGTGGACTTGGCAGGTTATGATGTCTTGGGATTCAATGACAAAATCAGTATGCTTTTTACCTTTTCAAAGAGGTCAGACACAATGCTACCAGTATCCAAAAAGACCCTGGCTTAGGAAAATATTTTGTGTATTATTTCTGCTGAATGGTAAGCACGTTGTTTAAATAGGGAACACTGGTTACTTCAGTTGACATTTTTTCTCTGTTTTAAAAATGTCCCATTGTCAAGTATATTTTTGGTGAGAAGTCTATGAAATGAAGTCTCTCGTGCTGTCAGAAGGGTTTCAAAATAGATGCAGCTAATCTCAATAGCAGATGCTACGGCTTTGAAGGAATATCTGTGTATGCATGACTTTGTGTCTGCAATTTTAAAATTCTCTCTGCTTCTGTTGCAAATATCTTATTAATTTGGTTAGAGTGGATATGTGCTCTGTGGTAGTACCAGATTATCTGTGTTCCTGGTACAGAGAATGCTTGCGTATTTGCTAGTATTGATAAGATATTGCATTCCTGCATATTTTATCTAAGAGCACAGAGAATGGTGCTTCCTGATATTTATATATAGCTTGATATACTTAAAACACCCCCAAACAAAGTCTGAAAAACTCTACACACAATGAAAAAAGGAGCATTTTTGTTTGTCCAATTTCATGGTGCCACTTATTAAAAGGAAAAAAGAACCTAACAAAACGCAAAGAAAATACTGCTTTCAAGTGTGTCCTAGAAACAGTTTAACTTAGACTAAGATTTAAATAGTCTTATAAAAATGTTATGTAACTTCTTAAACTCATTTACATGCTCTGTTTTTAAGGATTACCTTCTGTGTTTTCATATTCCAGAATAAGTTGCTTGATATTGATTTGCAGCTGCCAGGGGTTTTGGAGGTGGACGCATCAGGAAGTCAGGCTTCTGAAATGTGTTAGTCTGTTCTGTAGTGGCAGTTAATTGTGAGGCTTTTGGCAAGATTCCAGGTACTTTTCATCACAGACACAGGAAGAAATGAAAAAAAGATTTACCTGTCTTAGGTGGACTCTTAGAAAATAGAGAACACCCAAACCTGAAAGGCTGGTTACAGAAGAATTTCTTTTCTCTAACACCCAGGTGAACTTTAAAAATGATGCATGGTCTTGAAAATAGTATTTTTAAAAGTTATAATGTGTATGTCATTGTAATAGTTTTCAAATTAGCAAGGAAGCATTATAAATAGTGCAGATTTTTTTTTTTCACTAGCCAGCAGGTATGAGCAAGAATAAATGCCATAGCTGAAGCTGTAGTAGGAAAGGTCCCTCCCCCAGCGCAACTGGGAAACGGTATAAATACTAAGCAGGGAATAAATAACAATGAATTGCTTCTAGCTTCTTCACTGTAGGGTTTATCTCAGTATTGCACAACCTTAGCCTAAAGGTTGGGGTTTCTTTGGTGATTTTTCTTTTCTGACATACAGAAGTTTACAAAATTTTTACACTCCTTCAGAGTCAGTAATTCGTTTGCTTAGTAGGATTCCTTCATAAGCCTGTTTCTTCATGTCCTTAAACTGGAGTTTGCTACTGGTTAAGTTAAAGGAAGGGCTCTGTTAGCTGTAAACCTGTATGAAGGTCTCTAGTGTGGCCTTGACCGTGAGTGGGTAGATGAATCCCCAAAGTATTCAGCGCTCTGTGTTTCACAGAAGGTAGATCAATACTGTCTTAGGTCAGCTGCAGGCCTTTCAACGTAGCCAGGTAGGGGTGCTTAAAGATTTTGAGTTTTTCTGGCTGCATTACATAATGATGTTGAGATAGACTGGCCAAAATCCAGATCTGTCTGCTTCCTCATTGGCCCCTTGCCGTATTCAAAAGCTCACACTAATTTCAGTGTTGTAGCCCTTCTGCAAACCTGCCATTAGTTTATTGAAGCAGATACCTGCGACATGAGAGCTAGCGTCCATTTCTTTTAAATACTGTATTTAAGTAATAAGGCTGATATCAAACAGTAAGTCTTTGGCAAAGATGTAGTTAGAATGCAGTTCTTTAGGGCAACATCCAACTTAACCAACAATCCCTTCCCTCTGCCTGAAAGCCAGTCTTTGCATTACATATTTTCCTCCCTCAGCGGCAAGGCAGACAACAATCTCCTTTGCTGCCCAGCTGTGATTCATCGCTAGAGCAGGTCTTTCCTGTGTGCTGACTGAGATAGGTCCATGGAAAAAAATATCACGTGATCATATAATTAAAGACTCTCTTAATTCATTACATAGTGAGAGACTGAACTGAGATTGCAACCAGACAGACGCAGCCCTTCATAGTCACGGGTTAGAAAATGCTTATTTGGTCTGTGGATACGCATATGTATAGCCTTATATACGTGGGTCAGTGTTAAGAACTGTGAGAAAGTTATGGCAGCTTAAGAGACTTCAGCTGTTAAATTCTCACATATCTTCTGAGCATGCATGAATTGTGATACGCTTCCCTTCTTCCCTGGCAACCTCCTAACTAGGTCAAACTTGGGTGCAGGAATGAGAGAAGAGAGGCCACCTGTTGACAGTTTTTGGGCACTTGCCCTACAGGATGCAATGTTAGAGCATTTCACAGAAACACTTGAGAATTTTTCAACAGACAAAGCAGCACATGCATTTTCTGACCCTCATTGGAGAATTTATCCTCTGGATGAAATAGTCCTTTAAGAGTGAATTCTGAAGTAGACAGCTTGTATAGAAAAATGAGAACAAATCATATATGTTTGGCAGAACCTTAAACAAATATTTATTTCTGATAATGGGCCTAACCTGAAATTATCTATGTTTGCATCTGTGTTGGTATATTAAATATTTGTATAACAGCCCTAATGAAGTTACGATTAGGACCTGCCTCTTTTTCTAAAAGAGGTTAGAGTACTGTGTAAGAGCATGTGGTCTCAAATCTGAAATTCTTTACATTGGAAAGCCAGAGTTCTTTTCTTAGCATATGAATGATAGCGATAGGTATGCTGTTTAAAACATGGGAAGCTGACATACTGTAGATATGGCTGTTTACACATTTTTTATGCCTGAGGCTCGCAAAGAGGATGAACCTACTGAAGGACACTTCTGCAATAAGTTAGTTTTGTTGAAGAAAAATTTGAAGAATAAAATGATATTCTGTGTATTGATGCTTATAACTGTGCTTAAGCTTCATAATTCATTAATTGTAATGTTCTTAGCAGCTCCTACAGTGACATTGTGTACAATACTTCCTTCAGTAATAGCAGACATCCATTTTTGTAGTATTTTTTTCTTATATTTTAAAATTCTAAAATAGAAGGTTTTGCAATATATTACTTATGAATTGAGAAGGCTTCTCTGCATAAACAGTCCATATCAAAATGTAAGACTTAACTAAGAAGTAACATTAGCTTAATCTGTTTTAAGAGTGGCATATTCAAGTTTTAAACTAAATTTAGACAACTCTTAATTAACTTGAGTTCCAGTGAACAAATCTGTTTTAAATGAAATAGGGTTGACATGAAATTTTGCAATTTTCTTGTGGAGACAAGACCTAAGGCTAAGGAACAGGTTTTTGTTGTTGTTTGTTTGTTTAATTGCTGTATTTTTATGTTTTATATGATAAACATTGCAATAAAGAAATAAAAATGACAATCTGAAGTTAAAGTAACGTAGGGCTCCTGATGGCATGTGTTATAGTCTAGGTTTGTGTACAGTATGATTCTAAAGGCACTTTTTTAAAGGAATAGTATGAGGCATTTTTTACTTACGTATATGTGACCTTTCATTATATGACATCTTCCGTAAGTTTGCTTAACTACTTGTTTAGTGTTTATCACCTGCACCTGAAAGGTGCTAAGCATCTGATTGTATGAAATCTGTGTTTAAAAAGCAAAATATCTGTGCAACCTGTCTCCAGTATGAGAAAAAAATTTGTTGTTTGTAATGCTTTGAAGCCAGAAGTTGTTTCTTTATTTTCACAAAGCTTGAGCAAAGAGCTGTGTTGCAACCTGCAGTTATGTTGTTAGGTAAGGCAGGGTGGAGTGTAGCAGGTGCTTATTAATACCTCTAGGCTACAGGTAAAGGTGACTGTATTTTCTTGAGCGTTCACAGACCTAAACAGGTGGATATTGTTTTAATAATTAGGTTGAGAGTGGACACTCCCTATCCTCTGGTTTTAATGGCAAAATTTTAATGTAGATCTATGAAAGAAATGGTAACTTTTTAAGTTAAGCAACAATTCAGGTCTGCTCCTTGTTGTATCTCCCAGCCCCCTACTTTT
The DNA here is from genome assembly GCF_000699145.1 of Aptenodytes forsteri. Lineage (NCBI taxonomy): Eukaryota > Metazoa > Chordata > Aves > Sphenisciformes > Spheniscidae > Aptenodytes > Aptenodytes forsteri. The sequence goes on from NW_008795314.1 coordinate 2,787,015, forward strand.
AAATAAAAAAGGCATGTTCATAATTTCAAAAGTAAAAATTTGTCTCCATTCTTCCAAACTAAAATAAGTTTCTTCTGGAAGTCTTTTTTCTAAAGCTTTTTTATTTGTCTTTTTATGAGAAATTGATTTTAGGTATGAATCCAACATGATCTTAAATCTGAAAAATTGAAATAATGTAGAGCAGAACAGTACAACAGTGTGACCATGCTGAATATTTGAGAGGTGGCTGGATTGGTAAATTGAAATTGGATAACAGATACAAAATCAGAAGCTGACTACAAAGCTTTGAATTTCATTGCTGCTTTGTGTATCAAACAAAGCTCTGGAAGAGTATGAATGTGAACAGTTTAAATCAGAGAAAAATGTTAATTAAAATTAAATTTAGTATTTTGTGTTTAGACCGAAGATGAGAAGTTGTGTGCATGAGAACACAAACATGGAGTCTGCCAAACTATGGATTAGTAAGGTCTTTTATAAGATATTTCAGTTACAGTGGACTAAACACTACAGATGGTTTTGCCTGTACTGCTCCTTCACAACTTCCTTCAGCCAGGCTTTTCTGACAGTGCAGGAAGCCATAGCAGAAAAAAACCTGCATTGTGTTTGAAGAACTCTAGGGTAAAGAATGAAGTGAAACCTGGAATTTTTGGTAGTGTTTCTTTTGGGGTTTTTGTGACTTTTAAATACCAACAGGAAATGTAATGCTGGACCCCCTTTTTCAAACACACAAATGTTTGAAAGGGGCAATTTTAATGTATTTCCAATAGTCCACAGTTCACCACTAAATATTCTACCAGTGATAGCATGAAAACTTTAACAGGTGACCCCTAGATCAGTGTTATCCTTGTTGTTGTTGTTGTAATAATATTTGTATTTACTTAGCCCTTGCTGCTGCATACTTTACCTTGTTTTCCTTGTTTTTTCCCACATTTTAAATGTCCACTTTCGTATCCTTCCTTTGCATTATCCGCCTTTGCTCTCCAGACTTGCAGGTACGTTGTTTCTCTTGCAGCAGCAATGGTTTGAGTCCCAGACACAGGACATCAAAGAGGTGTGAGTCCAAAGGCCTGCTGTGAGATAATGGGGAAGAGCTGCTCAGAGTAATAGCACTGCTGTTCCTGGCATTTCCTTACTTTCTGCTGTTACAGACCCCTGGCAGCATCACCTCTGTCTTTGACCCTAATAAGCCAGGTGCCATTTGGTTGACCCCACTATTTAGGAAATTAATGCCCTGAATTGAAAAAACTCGTGTTTTTTCGTTCATACAGATGATACCAATGTGAGGAGCTGCTTGTGGGTCCTTCTTCCACACGTCCTTCAGTGCACAGAGAGATGAGAGCGCACTCACAGCTGTCTAAAGTAGCTGGAGTAATCACCCTGTGCTGAAGGAAATTTGCAGCAGCTTTGCAGCTTTGCAAAATTGCCTTTGGCATCTGTTTTAGTGGTCCTGTAGAACCAGCTAATTCAATTTTTTTTCATCAGTTGATGCAGCATTTTTCAAAACAAGCTAGTCAACATTTTTAAAGATTTTTATTGCAGTTTCCTTTGGAACTGGGAAGTGCCCAAATATCCATCCATCTTTGCTATGTCATTGTTCTTGAATGGGAATTGCTTTTTTTCCCATGTAGAGTTTGTGCTCCTAATACTCATATCTTGTCCATCCCCCTGATTAGTGCTTTATTTTCTTTAGTAGGTTAAAATGAATTTAAATGGCATTTTAACACCTCCCTTCTCCAGTTGTGGTGCATATTTTTTTGTTTAAAGTAGCAGGCATACAGTGATGAACTGTACATTGAAGTTTAATTATTTTGTGATTATATCCACTCAAGTATATCCAGGCACAGTTTGCTAATGAAATACAGTTCAGTGATCCCATTTCTTGTTCAGTGGGATCACCTTTTGACAAGTGTTTTCTAAGGAAAAAAGATACATTTGATAAATTTGATACAAGAAAGAAAATCGAGAGAGAAATTGTTTCTTTTTTTTCTAGAGGCTGTTGTTTTTACAGACATTATTTATTTATTAAAAACATGCCATCTAGAGAGAGATGTATTCAAATTATGTATCTGGATTTACAGATACCAAAAGAAAGCCCTCCGGGGAGCCTTGCATACATACAGTATTTCTTAAACTGTGGCAGTATATTACTAGAACTGTGTAAGAGAATTCTTCTTTAAGTTTTTGGAAGTTCTCCTATCTATAGAAAAACGTTATTGACTTCTGCAGTTTTGATGGGGATATAAGCATGAAAGTGAAATTCTTAATCTACTTGTTTTCCCAAGCTTATTTTTGTCACTTCCTTGTAACAGTACCTCTGTTACAAGTCATTTGTGATATGACTCTGGGAACTTCATTTGCCTTTACGTCTGTTTTACTACTCTTCTTTCTCTGTTTTCCCCAATATGATTAAAAAAAAAAAAAAGAAGAGTAGCTGTATTCTCTTGCTGTCCCACTGCAACGGTATCATGTGGTTCCAGTGCTCAGCCTGGGCTTACGCTCTGTGCAACAGCATTTCCTCTGGAGCTCCCTCAACAAAATGTGGCACAGAGACGTTATATTGATGTCTGTGGCTTTTAGGCTGTTATTGGCTAAAACATAGTCCAAAGTTTCTTGGGCTGTCCATTAAACCGGGAAACAATGCTTGATACATGGATTTCTAAGAGCTGCCTTGGATAAGATAGCTATTTTATCAGTTGATTTTTGGATCGTGATTTGTTTCATGGACACAGGTGATGCCACTCTTCTCCCAGAATGAAGCTCTGTGTTCAGGGGTATGTATGTCATTAAAGAGATCCTGACACTGTCAGTCGAGGATGATTTTCTAGGTCAGTACGGAGAAACAGCATATTCTCAAGAATACACACTATATTATTTCCATTCAGAAACACAGTATATTCCTGCTGCTGATTTTTTCCAATTCCTGTAACTAGTTGGATTCATCAAGTGTAACATTAATAGTCTGGGGTATAGTTTAGTTTCTGTTAAATGTTGTCCTGTGTTTTAGTGTCCCTCCCTGTCCTCACCATCCCAAGTAAGTGTGATTGAGAAATAAAAGGCACCTTCCCAGGATGGCTGTCAGCTGCTCTTGTCTTGAATCTCTCTACTGGGCCTCATGAGACAGCATTTGCAAATTTGGGCATTAGAATCAATTTAAGTGCATTTTGAGTACATTCTGAAGTGCAGTGCATGATTCCATATTGCCGTTGAGGATGCAAATATCTCCATCTTATTTTCTCACTGTCTAACAAAAACTGGTATGTTGGTGAAATCAATGTAATTAATGTGACTAAGAGGAGAAAGAAAAAGACATTGACCTTTTTTTTGGAATACTGTTTTCCTTCATCAAAGGCTTCCGGTCTTGCATTAAATCATTCTGTGCTGGTGAAGAGGCATGCAGTCGTCACGTTGTTTTGGATGTCTAAGCAGAAATGAGAGTAAAGCCCACCTGTTTGCATTTCTAGGTTACACAGCAGTTTTATACATATTCTGTCTTTATGACCTGTGCAGTTTGGCAGTGCAGATAGGTTCAAGCTTAAAACACTGCATTGAAGTCACTCAAAATAACAGCTCTGCGGGGAATAAAATATCACAGCTTACTTGCTTAATGCAAGGATGATGTCGAACATGTCACTTTGCTTTAAGATTATGCAAAAACTGTACTTAAGTCCCTTTCAAGATTGGTATATTGATGATTCACAAGCATTGTTAATTAAGAAGAATTTGTCATATTAGGACTTCTACCATGATAAATATCGCCTGCTAATAGATGGATACTCATTCCTTTATTTTATGGTAGTTACAATACTGTCTTTCTTCAGAAATACTTTTTTCTAGTGATAGATGCTGCTGTAATATTTAAAGTCCAGTACTTTAAAAAGTGGACACTTTAAAATTTTTTGTTTTACAATTACTTTGACTTCCGAACATGTCTCAGCGAGTAATAAATATCAGTGTTACTTCTTCTGTAACCCACTTGCTTTAATCCTCATTGAATTATATATGAAGGAAATAAAAAAATAAACTGCTATTGACAAAGAAACAAAATAGCGTATCATAAAAAACAACTTTTTTCTAATCAACTTCAAAATTAGCACTTACTAAGAGCCATGCTTTCTTTCAGAACACACAACTCCACCCTGTGTCCTTTCTCTAATGATCACTGAATGATCTTACACCTTTTTTTTTTTTTTTGGTTCACTGTATTGGTCTAATTGTTGCTCTTGTACATTTTTTTAATTTCACAGTTGTGCCTGTCATTTTGAAAGCGCTGACATATGACGAGAAGAGGGGGGCATGCAGCGTGGGTTCCAACGTGAGAGATGCAGCGTGCTATGTGTGCTGGGCCTTTGCTCGTGCTTATGATCCTGCAGAACTGATACCATTTATTAATCAGATTTCAAGGTAAGTTGTGGCAATAAGAAACTGAGCTATTTACGTTTAATTTTAAAAATCTATTCAAAAATAGGAGGGAGCTAGAAGTAAATCTAATAGTCTAATTCTGTATGTTCTAGAAGTTAATAATCTAGGAGTCTAATGCTCTATCTTTAAGACATTTAAAATTAGATCACCAAAAGTGATACATCCATTTAGGGGAAATACCTTCATGCTTAAAAAGTAGCTGGTGTGTCCCATATAACATGAATGAAATTCATTGATCTCTGGATATTGTTTGCCAAGGAATAGATATTTTTGTTTCTCTATGATAATTTTTAATAAAGTTTATTGATTCATGCTAACAGATATGCTGAATATCTTAAAGATAAAGAAATGAATATGGGTGGGATGATGATGACATAAACAATACCATTGCCTTTCCATGTAATTGTTGAAGTCTAAAATTTCTTCCTGTTGCAGTATGATGCAGTTTAACTTTTTGGATTGAAATACATCTAAATATTTCCTTATCAAGTGTGATGACTTCACTTCCTTCTGTTTATCTATCATATGAAAACCAAATAAAAATCCAAAGAAATTCACTGTAAGAAGATTCAGAAAAATTAGTGGAGGCTTTGGGTGTGGGGGGGTGTCATCTGTTGTCTGATCACCTGCTTTATGTTAGCTCGGCAAAACAGATTCAGGAAGTTCAAGAAGATTTGGAACCTTAGTGCAGTAGAGGTAGAAATAACCCCCTAAAATTGGGGAGTTGCTTTATGGAGTCATAAAGAGCTGGAAATATTAGACGAAGGGAAAACTTACAGAAGAAGTAACTTTTTACCTTTTCAGGTGAACACTTGTTTCTAATGATCAAGGAGTTTTAGTACTTTGTCAGATGGGTATTGTGCAAAGAATATAGCATGTCTTTATTGACCAGCTTACAACTTACAAGTTAAGCAGGTTAGGTCTAAATGAATAAACTACACTTCAGCTCTTTGCTAAATAGCCATTTCGGAACCTCCTGGTTCTTCCGTACAAGTTATAATTTTTGTTTTGAAGTGTTCCAATTCAAAGATTATTTTGAGTAATAAAATCACTTCTAGTTTCTGAAAGTGGTAAGAACTTGAGCTCTACACAGTGATTCTGAATTCTTAGTAACATATAACTTTTGAATAATGGAGTTTTTATTATAACTAATAAGACTTTTTAGTTAAAGTTAACAAATAATGAGAGAATTTTTTTTCTCTTTTGATACCTTCTGTTTTTATCGAGTACCCCAGTCCAGAATGACCACAGTACTGAGCTCTACTTACAGTTGAATCGAAACACATGCATGTACTTCCTTCTTTTTCCATCTGTGGTTTCTGTTTCAAAAGACTTGCAGAAGTAAAATTTTCAAAAGATTTCCGAATCAAAATCTGTGATACTGCAATGGTGGACTAGAACTTGGTGCAGCTTTTCACTTAATACTGATGATATTTTTGCAGATACAAATTGGTTTTACTTCTTTCTTTTTTCTTTTGTCTTGTACTTTTCCTCCTATTTGCTTGTGGGATTCTCTCTTTAGCATTTAGTCTTTCTGTTGACAGCACACTGGCTGACATTTCAAGGTGTCTTTAATGGGTGATTTGCACTGGAAACACAAAGAGGTAGCTTCTAACAGTTTCTTGGCAGACTTTTAGTACAACCATTGATAGCAGCAACTCGGGCATCTTTGTCTCCATCGGAGGGGTTTTGATCAGTAGTCATTTAGTATTATCTTTTTAAAAAGAAAAAAAAAAGTTTGGACTATACAGTGATTTGTGGTCCTGGATATCTGGTACAATTTCTAGGGGCTGCCTTGCTTCCAGATTGCTGACAGAACTATTTCAATCTCATCCAAAAAGCCTTGTTTGGAAACACAGCATTACTTACGTAGCTCAGCAGGTTCCCAAAGAATATGTGACTTTCTCTTTCTTCTTTAAAACCTGTTTTTAAAGTTCTTTGGGACAGGCCGTAAGCCCTACGTATATATTTTTATTCCTTGATCCTGGTGCACTGTGCCCTTGCTGGTCTCTGCTGTTCTTCATCCTTGTATCCTCACTTTCCAGTGCTGGTCCTTTAATGCAGGTCACACAACAGTGTCTCTTACCTGTGTGGTACTTGCTCCTGGGTTTTTTTGAGACCTAGATAAAATCTTTCTGTCTAAGAACCTGCTGTCAAATTTCTTAAGGCCAAATGCTGTTTTTCTTCTTTTTTTAAGCTGTCATGTCTTCTCTCCAAAGTGAGCAGACAAAAATTCTAAGACATCTTAGCCTTGTGTCTCTGATAAAGCAGTTTCATGTTGTTTTGATGATGTTTCATCTACGATATTGTAGATACTAAAGGAGATGAGTCTTGTAACACCAAGCTGTGCTAGAACATGATGCCATCCACTGTTTCTGGATGACTTTCAGAAAGAGAATGCGGTGCTCCAGAATAGACCTGCTTTAGTTAAGCATGCTAGAAATAGTGATATCTGCCATAGTAAGTTATTAAAGAAATATTTTAGTTTCAACGGTCATATTTAATTCCCTTCTAGCTGAGTTCATGGTAAATTATATATAGTATGAAATTCTTAATATAAAGGTACCTAAAGATGTGTTTGCACAGTGAAATAATCATGTGATTACATCTTGGGTTGTATTCCTATTTTTAATCTAAGCAGCACAGGTAATAGTAGCAATGAAGACACAGTGACACCCATGACCAGAATGTTAACAAATGTTTCTAGCAGGCTGTTATCAGCTGTGCAGAGTTATTTACTGCTATCTTTAAACTCACAGGAATACATTTATATTCTTGCTGCAAACAAATCTTCAGGATGAGTATAGCCATATACCAATATTAAAGTCTTGTTCAAAACTGGTGCTTTTTGCAGATTTGGTCAGCTGCCTTATGAAAATAATTCCTCTGCTTCCATCCTCTGACTTGGTTGAACAACTTTAAGGTTTCTTTTAAAGTCTGGCAAGCTTGTTCCTTGTGAAACTTAAAAAAGCCTAAGTGTGAGTGTGTAAGCCTTCTTTTTATCAGAATTCAGATCTGTTCTGTTTATCAGAATTTTTCTTCTGCTCATGATGCTTTGAGCAATATCTTTCTTTTACTCCTTTCACCCTACCATGGTGCCAAACAATGTTGTTCTTCATACGTTAGATGCAAGCTCACCATTTTGATTTTTCATGGTTTGTGGTATTTTGTTTTACTGTCACAAAGCTGTTAGTGGGAACTTGTGGACAGGTATGAAGGAGGTTATGTTTCTGAAGAAGCTCCTGTCTTTTAGCTTTCAGACTGTTCTGGAAAAAAATTCTTCTTTTCTTTTTAGGAAAGTGTCAAGTGAAAATAATTGATATCTTCTACCTATGGTAGTAATACCAATTAACACTGTGGCTTTGCCAGCTACGACAACTTCAATTGGTTGGAATGAGTTGGTGGAGTGGAGAGAAACACAGGGTGGACGGCAAGGGGGAAGCTGAAAATTGCTTATGATCGGTTGTAAGGTGTTGTGGTTTGTATATGGTTCGTTTTCTAACAAAGCTACACGGTATTTTAGCAAGTATTAACGCTATATTAAGGCTTTACTTAAGAATCTTTGTAGTTTTGTTGGCCATACCTTTTCTAAATATAATCAACTCTTGAAGGTAGAATTCCCACTCCAAAGAGAAACGGTGAAAAAAAATATTCAAATAAAGTATGACACACAGTTTCACCTATTGTGTCAGCAAGCCGATAATTACATACAGCTTTTTTTTTAAATCTAGCCTTAGGTGTGTCACTGTTTTACTTAAAGAAGAGTCATACTTCTAGCCACAAGCAAATTGTTGCTACCCTTAAAAAATGCAGAACTCAGCATCTTGAAACAAAGTACATAATACCCATTGTGAACTGAATTACACAGCAAAAACATCTGCCTATATAAGAACACAAACTATTAGATTCTTAATAGAAAAATAATAAATCGTTTACCTGAAAGGAAGATACTACCTCCTTAGAAAAATGTAATGAGTGATTGAGATCCTGAACTGTTTGCTTTGTCTTGGTGCTAGAAATTGCAAATGATTTAATCCTTCATTCATGGTCTTTAACACTGCTGTTTAACTGGCTGGAGGAATCCAGATAATGCTGAACTTGAAGCACAAGTAGCTGGTTGCTACACTCAGACTTGAAAGGCAAGGCGGTCATCATGGTAGAGCAAGCGCACTGGTGGTAACTAGAAGTTGTTGAGTTAAACAGTGAGCTGCTTCATGTCTTCCTACTTCATGTCATGGCCTTTGGCACATGTTAGTGTAACTTGTCGGGAAACTCACTTGGGTACCAAAATACAGAAGTAGTATGCTACTTAAACTGGGTCCTGCCCCACAACCCATTCAGACTGTGGTACAGTAGTTACAAATTAAAGGAGAGGGGTAATTTGGTGGTGGGTTTTTTTTTTCCTTTTCTTGCCTGCGAAGTTGTAGCATCATGTAATGGAAAGACATTTTTTTCTCTGTTTTCAGTAGTCAAGGGACATAAGTATTTCACTTTTGACTAGTAAAAAATCACCTTAAACTGCATAAAATCATATTTTTTTCGTAAAATTTGACTGTTTTAAAAGAAATATCTGTCTCCATATTCAGTGATAGCTGTTTTTTCTCTGCTTTCTTACGAATGTTCTGTTATTAAGTGATGAAATTATCAGAATATTGAAGTTACAAACTTAATTGCTGTAGATCATAGATCAGTCCTTTTCCTTCCTGACCTTAACACTCTTCTTTTAAGGGGGGGGGGGGAGATAGAGAACACTTATTAGAAATACTCGCCTGAGAGTATTTCTGATAGTACTTGCTTGTATTTTTACATGCCAGTATTTTTTCCCTATCCATATTTCAACAAGATACACTTACTCACATTTGCTTATTTATTTTTTAAAGTCTCGTTAAACTGGTTTCTAAAGCCTTGCCTGATCTATTCAAACTACAGGACCACAAAAAGAAAATTCTTGGCAAAGTAGATGAAACTTCGCTTTTATTGCAGGTTAACCTTACTACGTTTTGAAATGCATGTACTGAAGTTGCTATTCAAGCATATCTTTATAAAAGCACTACTTGACCGAGGTTTTTTTCTCTCCCAGTCTCTACATGCATGCTGTCTTTTTAAGCTTACCTATGAGGAAAGTTAAACATAATTTAGTAACTTGGAAGTAGGGGTAATTTGATTCCTGCCCCCTTGGGTGTGGAAGTTACTGTCTGTAAAGTGGCAGGTGCACACTTAAGAAGCTGAGCTGTTTTGTTTAAAACCTAAACAAAAAATAAAAAGGAAAACATACTTCTACTCTATTATACAATTATAGTGATTAAATTGTTGCTGGCTATCTTAATTATTTGGAACTGTTGCATAGTCAGAATGTAGTTTCATTTATCTGTCATTCAATGGTGTAGGTAATCAATAAATGAATCGTTATTTAGAAAGATCTAATTGCTATCTCCCGTTCAGCAGAATACTAATACAAATAGTGCGTACAGTGTAGGAGTGCAGGCGGCTTTGTCTTCCCTGCGGTGGTGCGTTGTTTTTGAAGAGGGGAAAAAAAAAAAGGAAGGTGTGGCTATGGATGAATGATGTAGCTTGCTCCAGGGCAAGATTGTCCTGCAGAATTGGGGAAATCTGAAGCATTGCTTTGAGCTACATCTTGTACCATGATGAAATATTGAGAATAGCTTTCTTCTTTTATGTATTTGAATGTTGCCTTCAGAAGAGAGTTGTGTGCCTACTGTGTCTTGCACTTGTGTAAAGTTATTTCCTGCAGGGGCATCATATGCCTTTTTTTTCTTTTCTTTTTTTTTTTTTAATAGCAGCATTTGTAACTCGTGTTCTAAGCATTTTTCTTATCGCTCTTTTCTACATGTGTATTTATTATACTTACATCATTTTACTCCAAAACTTTGGGATTGGAGTAACACACTGAACAGTGTAGGATGTTGGATGGCTAGCAGGAAGTGTAAGAGCTCGATGTGAGCTGGGTTAGAGGGACTGTGAAAGTATGCAGTGTAGAAGTGCATTTCTCCTTTTCTTCAGACCTTCTCCTTGCCTAGATAAACAGGAGGAATTGAATCTGAGACTGTAGTCTGAAGGGCTTTTTCGCTTAGCAGTGCTGGCTGAAGCAGGCTCTTTTGCTTGCTCCTTCCCCTGTGTTGCTCCTGCAGTTGGGCGTAGCACAGCTACATGTGATAAAATGAATGGGGGAGCTTCTCTGGTTTAAAAAAAAAAAAAGCTAGCAAAAGAAAAATTAATTGAGCCTAGATCTTTTTCATCATCCAGCTCACTGTGTAGCCATTCCAGTTGGGGTACTGGCATGATTGAAGAGGTGCAAAAAGGGCTGTTTGCCGCAGCAGCAGCTCTCAACAGACTCAGGTCTGACTCTGGTCTCGCCTCCTTTTTTTAACTTGCTTGGATTGTTCAAAACCGTTTTGCCTGTGATGATTATTATGCCTTCCCTTCCCTAATGTATAGTAGGGAGGAGAGTTTTCTGTCCTGTTACAACTTAGACTTTTCCCTTTTTTGGGCTCAGGAAGGAAATTTTGGTTTTGTGCCAAATTGGCAAGAGGTTTGAGAGTTTATTTTTTTTCTTCCCGCAGCTTCAGGGTGGTATGCTTGAATTAATAGTAGCAAATTCTCAGAGGTTAGCAATAGGATAAGCTTCTTGCTGCTTGTGACTAGTATAGACTAGAAGTGCCTGCTACAGGTGATAAAGGAAATTCAGATTTATTGTCTGGTACATCTGGTGCTTATAAGGAAAGGGTAACCTGATATTTCTGATATTTCTGTGTTCTGATGTCTGTCACCTGGCTGGCCTCTGCTCTCTGATTCTTTCTGCCTTGTCGGGGGAAGGTAATGAGATCGGTGTTGGGCTGAGGAGGTGAGCCGCTAACATATTTTGAGTCCTTTTAACTTTCCCTGAAGCCAGTTAAGTGAGTAGTTAGGGGAGAGGGGAAGGGATAGGGAAGAAAGGGAGAACTATTAGTTGACTGATAGAATTGCAACTTGCTTTTTAAAGTCCGTTTGCGTGTGTTGTACACTTAACTGCTTGTCGTGCATACAGGCTAAATATACCTCAAGGAACTACAAAATGTGTTTCATAGAGACTGCAAGATGCAAAGCCTTTCTTTGCTCTACCTGTTAGTAGTCAGGTGTGGTACATTTCGGGCAAGTCAAGACATGATTCTTTAACTAGCTTAAAAAAATATCCCACTTTGTTTGACATAAACAGTTTCTTTATGTTAGGAAATCTTGGTGGAGTATCACATAAACTCCCACGACAAAGCAGACAGGTGAAGACACCTTAGACATGTTTCATCTTAGGCATGTTGCTTTCCTTGCTAATCCCTGTGTTACAGCAGACTGTGCCTGCATTTTCAAATAGGAATTAGCTTGAAAAAATTATTCATGTAGTTTGATAAGTTTAAAACACTTCTATTAAAAGGATTAACATAAAACAGTGACTACAGTATGATTTATGAATATAATGAGGCTATGGGGGCAATGACAAAATTCCTGGGTTTTTTTGTTTTGTTTTTCTTAAACATGGTATTCAGTTGCAGCACTGAATAACTCGGGTGGCATCACATAGACAGTATGTTGTTTTGCTGGTTTTACTTATACGGGTTTGTCTTAAGGTAACATAAGAATAAGAAAAAATGGAAAAGCACAATTTGATTATAAGCTGAACTCTTGTTGTATATAATAACCTGAAACTGTTTTCCATTATATTTAATAAACCACATTTTAAGTCTAAATATGAAATTCAAAGAGCAGTATTTATTCTCCAGTAATGGTCTTTTAACATTGCCAGTTGAAAAGACTGCATAAATCAGTATGTTAACATTCAATATGTATGTCCTTACACTCATCCCTAAGCGTCCCTTTTGGGTCACTGTGGGAGACAAGGCAATGACTTGGAAGGATTTTGGTCTGACCCAGCACAGCTCTTTTGAAATACTCTGTAACACGTAACTTCAGGGTACCTTTGACACAGTAAGGGCAACACTCTAGATTCTGAGTTTCCTGGCTTGATGAGGGGTTTTTTTGGTGAGTGGGGTTTTTTTTTTTGTTTTCTCAGAAGAGAACAATATTGAAATACTGCATAAGTCACAAAATAATGTTTTATCTTGTAGTCCATATAATCAGAAACATCAGGCAGAAATTGGCTTCTTTTTGCTTTCCAGGATGATTTTCATCCAATCCCTTAGTTTTGAATGTTCTCTTCTATAATTAAAAGATTTATGGGAGCTGTTCATGTCATCCTTTTAAAAGGATTTTTAAGTTTCTCTGTATGCCAGAGAAGAAAATTAGCAAACATGGTATGAAGATGATGTATTTGACCCAGCACTTTTTCAACAGTTAGCCATGTATGCTACTTCTAATGGAATGCTTCCTAAACATTTGCTCTTCCGATCGCTATTGTTTGGATGACCTCCTTTTGTCTTATAATCAACTAATGTCTTTGTGGCAGAGAGAGGAGTTGCTCATGCGAGTAGCAATAAGAAAGCATTAACTGTCTTTAGAACAATTTATTGGGATTTATTTTCATTTCATTCTTGCTTTCTGTCTCTTGTTTTCCTTGATGGAGGTAAACTGAAATTACAGAGGCAACATTGATTGTGCATTTCAGTGAATTTTAACACCACAGTATTCTTCACTGTAGGAAACTGATAGCCACTACCCAGGGAAGTTTGATATTATCAGTGTAATTAATAGCTTTATGCTAAAGCAAAGCTATCGTGGATTTACTTTTTAGCCAGTATTTATTTCCTGTTTTGCCTGGAGTCAATAAATAATGTAATGAAGAGTTTTAGAGTTTGAAAGGAATAATTTTCTGCTTAAATGATTCTCCTGAAGTGATGTTTATTTGTCACTGAAGTTAATTGAATGCTGGAGGTGGATTTCTAAAGTTGTAGACTCCATGTCCTGGGATATATTCTCTCTCTTCTGTTGTGTAGCACATCTTTTAAAAGCAGTTCTTTTGGGGTAGAAGAATTAAACTGTGCAGGGTTACTAGACTTCATGCACAAAGAAATAGTTTTGTATAATTTTGCATCTGTATATCCAGGTCACCTTTTTAAAAAAACTGCTTTGCAATTTATCTTGCAGGTCACTTTTTAGCAGGATTTGCATATCGTTTTCTGATTTTTTTTGTTACTTACAGGATGTGATTGTTCTTGTAGAGATAGCTGCAAGTTTCCATTGCTTAACTTTTTAGTTTTGCTTAAGCCCTACATAAAACTTGCTGTGCATTTGGCTATTTTAATTTAAAATTGCACTGTATGAGTCTCACATTAGAGATGATAGTTATGTCCAAGTTTTAAACTCCTGCTATATTTAAAATAGAAAACCTTTCTATGCAGTTAAAGATATTTGCATACTTCTTGAATTGCTTTGATACAGTAGGATGGTAGTTGTCTGTTTATGCTATGGAATGTCCACAGCAAACTACAGAAACGAGGAAGTACATGGTTATTTCAACTCAAATTTTAGTTTAGAAATTTTTCCTTAGAGGAAATGCTGTGTGTTCTGCTTAGAAGTCTAAATGTTGAAATGATGGCGTTACGCATTTCTTCTCATATTTTTGGTACTAATACTCAATATTTTATTTCCTCAGTGCATTGGTTATTGCTGCAGTATTTGATCGTGATGTTAATTGCAGAAGAGCTGCTTCTGTAAGTTACCACATTGTAGCTTATATGTTTGTTATTTTTTGTTTGTTTTCATTTAATTTAATAATTTGTAGGCTTAGCTATGTAGAACCACAGTATATAAGCAATATATTGTGTTGTGAGCAAAAAAGTGCTTTTTTAAATCCTTAGAAGTATGGTGTGAATTTAGATTTGAAATTATACAATCCACAGATCCACATCTTGATTTATGGCCACAGTTCACAATCTGCTGTATTGTTGTCATGATGGATAAGATAAATTATCTAAGAAAGAGCTAGTTAGCATTTTCTAGTCACAATATCAAAGACAAAAGGGTCATTCATAATAGACAAACACTGTATCTTTTTCAAGTCACCAAGCTGGTAAGTTTTGTGAAGTTATACTTTTCTAATTGTTCATTAACTGTTACTCTGTAATTGCGGTATGTTGAAAATTTCTAGAATAACATCTCCCCTTCAAACATATTTTCAGTTATTGTACAAAACTCTTTCCGTAGGGCAGGGAATTTTTATAATAAAGTGATAAATCCATTAGGCAGATATTGTTATCTAGTTAATAGGACTGACACCAAAGTATATTCTGTGGAACCTTTCTGTAGAAAATACGCAGTTGAGAATTGAAAAGAATGTGTGATTTTTCTTAAGAGAAGGGAATTTATGGAGGAGAGGTTATAGAATTTGAGAAAAATAAAGAATGGACATCTTTAAGAATTTAAGTCAGTGTGTTGTATATATTGAACTTGCTTTCTAAAAAAAAAAAAGAATGACTTTTCTGTTTCAACAGATAAAACAAGTTATCTTATACAGATGTAAAAAACCCCACCCTATAACTGTATTAACTCAAACACAGGACCAAACAATGTCTGTCAAAGAACCAGGTGTCTCTATTCCCAAGAATAAACTTCACTGTGAATGCATTTAAAAAAAGGCAGTCTTTGCAACATGCAGATTAATTAACAGGTCTGTCTTATTTTTTGACTGAAACTTTGAAAGCTAATGCATTTATACATTTCTCAGGGATACCTGGATAGCATCCTTATTTTTTCTAGCCACACCTCTGCTTGAGAGTTTAAGCTGTTGAACGAAGCTGCAGCATAATTGCTGGGGAAGTGAGTCAGTCGCTTGTGTAATCATATCACAAATCACTTTGTCTAAATAGGTTAAAACCAAAGCATGGAAGCTAAGATGCTGTAGATCACTGTGTACTGATATAACATATTCTTCGCATACTGTACAGCTGATGAATATGAGCAATGCTACTTTCCCCCAAACTTCAAGCCCTAAATTTTAGAAACTGTAGAATTTGCTATTCTTGGCTAATTTAAGTCACTTTGTTTTCCTCTAAGGATTTTATTTAAATAAAGGTAGCTTTGCTTTCCTGAGAACTGCACAAAACATTAAGGAGTGTAGGCGGGGAAAAGTGAATTATTTATTTGCTCTATAGGAATTGTCCTAGGAATCAGTGGTAATATATATAAAGAGGAGAATTCTTTTTAACATGATTGCCACTACAAGTGTACTGCTTACCTTTAGTGGCTTGATCTAATTGTCGTGTGTAATCTTCATTATGTTTCTATGCTTAAACATAAACCAATAGTTTGACCATGAAGTATAGTGCTAAACCAGATACATTTACTAATGCTATAAGCTTAGTGCAGATCATGCTTCCATATTTCAAATGAGTACAAAATACAGTACATTTTCTTCTCACTTTCCTCTTCTACTTTAAACCAAGCTATCGAGCATTCTGCAATTCAGTTATCTCCAGTCAGTTTTTTCATTAGTACATTCTAATTTAGAGCTGGTCAAAATTGGGAATTGCTCTTTTGATATGGATAGTTATGAAAGTACTGAAACCTTTTTTCTTATTTTAGAAAGGCAGGCAAGGAAATATTTTGTGTTTACCGGGCATTACTACAGTTTTGAAGAAAAATACCTGAGAGTCCTAATTATTTCCAATCATTACTACAGTTAAATACGTATTTAAATAAACACGTTTTACTAGATTTTCCATCTATTACAATATGCAATATATTATAATGCAGAGCACCAATAAAACAAAATAGCATATAGAGATATTTTGAACCCTGAGGTTAGACAGAATAAAACAAGACACTTCTTTTGAAGCTCCAAAAGCATTCTGAGCTGACTTGTGCAACTCTTTCATGAATAATCATTATAAGGAATAATCACATGAATAAGTGATCTCGGATTGGGCTTCATTCAGTTCTGACATGTTAAAGAGAGGGTTTTTTTTTTCCTTTTGGTTGGTTGATAGTTTTTAAAATCATGACTTAGAGAATGTTTTAATATTTTTTCAGTTTTTGTGGGAACAGCAAAGATTCAGGTTACATGGCTAGTTGGTCATCTTGGTTCTGATACCATTGAATCCTGAAATTAAGATCTTTGCATCCAATTTTTCCATCTCCAGAAGGGGATTGTATGAAAAAAGAAAAATTATTATTACAAAACGATTGAAATATTTGGCATCTTTTAGGAATTTGCAGTTATTTGAAAGCATGACTGAAATAGTAACGTTTTCGGTTATTGAAAATCTCCTAAGTATTTTGAAGAAAAATCTTTGGTGAAACAAAAGTGCTAAAGGAACAAGGAGGGAATTCTGTCAACATTAAATGAGCTCTAGAAAATTGCCTTTTCACTTGGATGAACAATATGTTTCATTATTTTCATATTTCTATTTTGCTTTCTCTCACAAAGCTTTAACGAAATAATATTGTGGGGAAGGTTTTCCTTGTGACTTCTTCTATGCAATGTACTCCTTCACACCCAGGAAAAATAATTTACCATATCACATTTTTGTTGCTAAAATTGGGATTAGATGCTGTTCTCCTAGAACAGTAATGTGTTTAAGTCATCACAGCTGGAACGTGCATTGTCTACAAAGCCTTCTTAAATCAGTGGTGAAATTTTCCAAATATAACTCTAAACACTCTAGGGTTCTGTTTTTACATTCCTTTGAGGGCTTTTTCTGGTTTTGTTTTAATATCTTGGTTTTCGTTGTAAATTGGCTGAAAACTTATTTGCAGAAGAGGCACCTTTTAGCTTTTTTTTAAAATGCACAACAGCAATGCTGAAGTTGAGAGGTTCGTGGGGATGCCTACGAACCTCCCTCAACCTAAGCAACCGGCTGTGAAACAACTTACTATACAGTTTTAGTCTGCAACTGGAAAATTTTGTAGCTACTAGGCTATGTATACAGGAATTTCCTAGTTACCATATTTCTCTTCTTACTTTTATGAATTGTGAATTCATAACACAAGCGTGAGAATCTATTAACAAACTGATAATTTTTCTCCAAGGCTATTAAATGGAAATAATTGACAAATATATTTATAGTAAGGCAATACTATTATCTATCCTTTAACCACTGCTTACAAGTTGTATGGTTTTTTTATAGATAAACTAATCAATTAGGTGTAAATTAACATGTAAATTAGATGCTTAGCATACATCAGATGAATGCTAAGTGTTTTTGCCATGCTGCTGGACTATTTCTTAGGTCTTCATGATTGTTTTTCTAAGTAAGTTAGAAAATTAAATAGTGATACAGCAGTGGAATTTTAAAATTCCTACATTAAGTAAACAAACCCTGTGAAATCTTTATGTACAATAGCTGTTTTGCTGCAACATTGTCTATAGGCCCCTATACATCTTTTTCCAATGATTTTGCCACAGTATATTTCAGTCCTGGGCCTACAGATGTATTGTAAGTAGAATAAAACTTTCACTGGTTTGAGACCAGGCTTACATTATTTGGATATCGAAGTTTCCGATTTAAAAAGAAGGGGGGAAAAAAAAAAAGCTTTACAGCTTTTGTATCAGTAAGGCACTTGTCTGAGCAGTACCTTTTTAAAATAAATTGTAGTGCAGTGATTAAACTATTAAATCCCTTGGATACAATAGCTGAGAGTGTCATCCTTGCTGAAACCTCCCTATACTGAGTAAAAGGGTCTCAATAGCATAAAAGGGGATCTAAAGCTAACATGTATGTAAAAAGAAATAAATGATGCAGGGTGACATGAAACGATGTCCTGGCTGGGAGTGTATGTTGGTAGAGAGGTAAGGAGTGAAAAACCTCCATGTCAGAAGCTGGGCTACAGCGTACAATAAAGAACAAGTGTAGGGCATGGCTACAGCTCATGTTCCTGTTCTGGAAGACTGCTTTATGTGTTGCCCAAGGGCGTACCTACGCTGCTGCCACTGCGGAGGACAGCCCATGCAGTTCTACCCAAGGCAATCCTGAACTGGTTAGCTCGGGGCCACTGCTGGCAGTGTGGCTGCAACTGCGAGCAGGCTAAGGTGGGCTCCAAATCCCGCCAAGGTGGTGGGTGAGCGGTTTAGAGTCAGCCTGTGCTACGTGTCCTGCAATGGATAAGCTGTGAGCAGGAGCTGAACTAGCCTGGGCAAGTCTACAGGAACTGCAGTCATTATCCTAAACAGACATAACCTCAGAAATGCACTAAGAGACTCTGACTTCATTAGGGCTTGCTTCACCTGTGTTCTGTGAGTGCTTGCTCCATATGTAGAGTATGATACCTTGGTGAGCTAACGTAACCTTTTGTTTTTACAGGTGGATTACCACAATGGTACTGTATTTATGTAGGAAACACAGAAGCTCTGTCTGTCAAAGTTCTTGTGGCATTTTCAGTAAAGATTGGGACTTCCTCCCTGTATGTTAAATATCAGTTAACTGTCAGGTGACAAGTGCTGTCCATCGCTGGAGATTTGTGTTTGTATACAGAGTGACATTCCCTAAGAGAAGTGTCCAGATAATGATGATCTCTCCTCTGAAAAGAGTGAAAATTTACAGAAGTTTTTATTAGTACTTACGATTGTATATCCTTTTAATGAACAAAAAATAATTGGCTTTTTTGAGAGAGGGAGAAAATTCAAGTAGGGAGTTAAGTAGGTTTTATTCTGTATACCATACAAGTAGAGAGAGTAACTTTATGGTTGTATTCGTTGTATTTTGCAAGATTTTGAGTTTATTTAATGCAAAACACAAGAAGCATACATTAATTTTGTCCTCCGGTTTTATAATTTCAGTGTTTCAGCATGCTTTCAGATGTGTATCTTTCAAATAAGTATTGCATTCTCAGTAATTTTTGTCAGAAGTTTTCATTTACAAAGAATCAAACTTTGCCTACTATTAGCAAATTATGTTGAAGTAGTCAGACAAAAGTGAGCCATCTCAATTTCTGTTGTCTACGGGTATTAACTTTCAATTCCAGCGTGGAGCCTTGTGTCACTACTCAAAAGCACTCTTGCAGGTGTGACTAGTTTAATAAACTTGTGTTCTTAAACTGCTGTCATGCAACATACAGCTTTAAGAACACCAGAACATAGAGATGCAGAAACAAAAAAGCCCTGTGGGCTTGTTCTACTGACAAAGCTTACTTTATTTAAAAAAGAAAAGCCATGGGTCATTTATATTGTTGTGTGTTTTGAATTCATCATCTGGTGTTTATCAAAAAGCAAACCTGACTCGTTTTGGTATGTTTGTTCTCTGTTCCTTAGGCTGCCTTCCAGGAGAATGTTGGGAGACAGGTATGGTAACTTTCCTGAATCTTCATTCATTAGTGCCTTGGAGGTTACTGTAAACGTGTAGTACCTAAAATCAAAATTAGATGCTGTGGCTTCAGAGAAACTGAGTAAAAGGATGTCACAAAGTAATTATTTTTGTTATCAGCAAACAGGTTCTTGTGGAATACTTTTCTGAGATGTGAGTTTTATTCTAGTATTCTAGTTTTGGAGACAGTGAGCTTTCTGGTAATTTTAATTCATTCTGAAAAGCAAAATCAGCATGTATGATGGCCATTACACACCTTGCAAACTGTAACGCTCTTAAAGCAGGAAAAGAGCATTTTTTTTTGTTATTCTTTTGTTTCATTGACTTTCTAGTTTTCAATAGTAGTGGAACAGCTGAAGTGTGCTGCACAATCTTTGCTGTGGTTGGTGATACAACAATGAACTAGGCTTAAGAGTCTTTAACTCAGTATTTGGTTTTGCCTGTTGTACAGTAATACTACCATCTAGATATTTTGAGAAATCTGTTACTTTTGGAGGTACTTAAGTGCTTTGATAAAAAGTATTGTGGTAGGTTCCTATGTAACTTAGCAACATTTAAGTAGTTAAAATGCTCAAACAACTTTGATTTGCAACCTTGGAGAAGAAGCAAATAGGGTAAAGACTTGGATTTCAAAGTTTCCTGGTTTCTCATCAGGAACTAATAAAGCTGAATATACAACTTCGAGGAAAAAAAAGGGGGGGGGGGGGGGTGGGTTCAGGGTGTTTTTGGAAGTAATGTTATACAGGGGAAGAAAGAGTTTAAAAAAAAAGGGGGGGGGGGGGAATGGTTCAGGGGTTCTTGTGACAGAGGGGGGCATGTGAGCATGGTTAAAGCAAATTTTGTTATCAATAAGCTATTCTTTAAGGGATCTTTGTTAAAATGCTGTCTCGCTTTCCCTGATACCATTCCTGAAGATCTCTGCGTTAAGAGCTGGGATATTACTCCTTTAGAGCTACAGGTATTAAGCAACGTGTCTGTAACTGGTGTATGTATTTCTACATAGAATTAGGTTAATAGCAGAGAAAGAGTGCAAGAAGACTAAGAGGAAGAGGGTAGGTATTTTTGGTGACCTGACCCAACTGAGTCTGTGATAAGTAGAAGCCAGCGTGATTCTTCCCTGGGTCTATAGTTACTGCCCTGGAGAGGTTAGTCATCTCACAGCAACTCAGCCTGATTCCACTTCATGAGGTACTGAATGAAGTAAACCCCTTACTGTGACTTCAGTTCCAGGTGAGATAGGGCTCCTGGGTGCTGCAGGTTTAGAAATGCTTCCATGTAGCAAAAGTCTTGTGGAGTTTTGTATTTCTTAATCAGAGGGGTATAGTCTAAGTTAGTTTACAACCAGAAAGTTTGCTTATTGATTCTGCTTTGATGCAAGATTCAAATTTGTCAGTGTTGGTAGAACACACAACAATTTTACTTTATATGTCGGCATGTTAAAGAGGAGTTTGCAGAGAAATAGTAAGTTTTCATGGCGTGAAGAATGCTATCAGTCTCCATTTGGTTCCTGTAGAAGTTCAGAAGTTTTACTTACTGAACCATTCCTTACTGCCTAGGAAAATGGTTACTTAATCAGTGGATACACCCTCTGTAGTTCTTTACCTGGATGTAATGTGTTGAAAGAGACACCCTTTCTCTGAATTGGAAGGAGCTAAAACATATTCTCCATCAGAAGTAACAATGCTGGTACTAAATAGGTGGAGGAAAAAGTTGACCTCGTTTACTTCCTGGTTCCTGCCTGCTTCACCTTCGCAATTCAACATGTTCTGAATCCCAGAGCTTGCTTTTATGGCCTCAGAAAAAGAAGCCATTGTAACTTACACTTTATGTGAATGAGAACTTTGAAAATTTTGAAGAATTGTTTTTAAGCATAAATCATGAGACATGCACATACTTCTACTAAGACAAACTTTTATATTGGAGAAGTAAGTTTTAAGTGTTTTGACAGAATAGAAACTGTTAGCTTTTCCTCTGAAGTCTGTCTCTCCCGTCAGCCATGACCTCTGTACTCTTGAACTTGGTTTCAGGAATTTTGCTGTCTCACTGACACGCACTGCGGCACCGTGACCTTCGGTGAGATGGCATCAAATTGGCACACTTACAGCCAAGTAATAGATAGCAAGCTCCAACGAGGAGCTAGAATTGAAAGTGTTTAGCTGTGATTGTCCTTATGTACAGTATGCATTCTTACATATTTAATTGTATGTCGTCTTGTTTGGCTATAAATCATACTGAGGTATTTCTCATGTGTGCATTTTTATCCCTAATCAGTGTTTCATTAGGCTTTTGAAGAGTACATTCATTTCACCATTATTAGGGCTTGCAGGTAGTCTCTTGGATAAGCCATAAATATTCTGTCTATCCTTCTTGGTTCAGTCAGATTCCAGGCCTTGTTTTTTTGGACTGTTGGCATTATGCTTCCCAGAATAAGACCTCCACAGTAGCTGACAACTTCCCACTGCTTGCAATATATACTTCTTCAATTATTCAGGCTTAGATCTAGAGATATTTTCTACTATTTTTGCATGGCTGTATCCTAATGTGGAAGGGATGAGTGAGCTGTAAACAAACAAAACTGTATCATATCCAGAACCTGTACTTCCACATAGCCTTATTGCTTAAATATCATATGATTGTCCCTTTTGTAAGTGAGTGTAGTGTCTTTCAGTTGGCTGTTTTCCATTTGTACTTAATTATGGCTTGTGGAGGCTATGTTGCCTCCTTCGTTCCAAAACACAGCCCTGCTGTGTAATACTGTATTAAATCAGTCATAGCCAATCAAAATTCTGAATATCTGAATTGTATTGCTTATATAAAAGGCAAATTTTTAGGTGGCAATTGCATTTTTAGAAAGATAATTTATTTTCTAAAAACAATTTTTTGAGCAGTGATGTCACAAGTGTGACACTTCTGTAGGATTCAACATTTCAGGCTTTGCTGGGCACCAGTGTTCTTTTTAAAAACGAACAAACTAACCCCACTTTTGTAGTTCATTAATAAATAAGTCATAAAATATTTGTGTAAGTAGAAACAAATAGAAGTAACTGAAGTCCCATGTATTCTACATGTGATGCATTTCTTGGTGCCTAAATCTCCAATTTTATACCTCATAAAACTCACAGCAGATAACTTGTTCCTTCACATAAAATGAAAGCATGTTTACACTTATCTAAACATTCTTTTAGATAAATCATTTTTTTGTGTATGTACATAGTCATGCATTTACCAAATATATATTTGGACATGACTTGAAGGTGTTAAGATAACTATGGCATAGGTTTTTTTTACCTGCTGCTATTTACTTTGTTTATCATTCACTCATAAGTGAAGCTAGGTATTTTGCTGTTTATATATCCAACATCCTTTATATCTTTAGTACAAGTGATTTTACTATAACTTAGAAATTAAATTGTATTTTTTCAGTGTTTGCAGAGTAGTAGGAGATTTGTTTTCAATAATGTTGCCTATTTGGAAAGTATTTTACATTTTTAAATAACGTTTTCTAATTTTTTTCCCTCTTCCCTATGATGTTTGTAGGGCACTTTTCCACATGGCATAGACATTCTAACTGCAGCTGATTATTTTGCTGTTGGTAACAGAGTTAACTGTTATCTGACTATAAGGTAAGTTTCCAAGGATTAGTTTTCCTGAACATGAGGGACTTCTTTTACATAATGAAATATTTGTCTGGTTGTTTCATCTTACTGAACATTATGTTTATTACTGTTGGCTTTGAATAAATGAAAATTTGATTTTTCTTATTTCTGCATCAGACTGCTTATTATGCATAAGACATGGTGAAAATGTGTCCGTGATTTTCTTGTCTACGTGGAGGAAGCAGCCAAGAGGCAATATTTGCAGGTGTCACAAAACTGTCGAAGTTGGTCAAGATTAGAGAACACTAGCGGATTTTGAAGAGTTGTAGTAAAAGGAGAGGCTGTTATGATGGCAGATAGACTCTGATGTGGGTAAAAAAGTAAACTAATAGCCATTTAAAAAAATACTTTGCACAAGTTGTTGAATTTGTGGTCTGTGCATAGACCTTTAACTTGAGTGCTTATATTTTTCATAGATAGCTCAGTGAAAATCTAACCACAGTATGCAGTAGCGTTTGAAAAAACAAACTGATCGCTGCAGTATGGAGCCTGCAAAGAATGTAATGGGAAATACCAAAACTGATGTGGTGCTGTTATAAATCAGTGGCTTGTCTTGGAATACTGTGTTCTGTTCCAGTCAGCTATCTGAAAATACAATAATGCTGAAGTCAGGGGAATTCAGAGGCAAGCTGGGTGCACAGGATGACTAAAATGAACATAAGATTGCACTTCCTCATGAGAAGATGAAAAAGACTGAGGGCTGGGTTCTAGCTTTAGTTGTCTAAGGCAGTCTAGCCTAGGTGTCTAGCCTCTCTCCATAGCCAATGCAAAGAGACAGGCACCTACAGAAGGTGATTCAGACCATTTTAAGATAGCTAAGATAAATTGCCCTATGGAGTTGCACGTTGCTCAGAAGCCAACAGGTTAGAAAGGCTTGAAGAGATTATATGCTCCGTTCCACTTTGTGACTTCCAATGAGCAGTTTTTTAAGATAATTTGCACTGGAACCTTCTATCCTCTCCTCAAGTATTTTTTTTATTAATCTGTCCACCTCCATATTGTCCCTTTTTGTGCATAATCATTTCAGTCTGTACATATCTTCACCTTTTACCTACTGTCGTTCCTACTGTCATTCCTTCTGGGGTCCACACCCTCCTCCTACACTCTTCCCCAGAGCCTCTCTTCCCCAGAGCTCCTGCCTACTGAGCTGAGATGAGGAAATGCAGTGGCGTGGTATTCGATGCTGCTCTAGATCCATGTGGCGTCAATGTGATTTTGGAAACTCTAGCTTTTCGTACTAGTAGAAAATTCAAAATACTCAAAATTCACAAAGCAGTTTTTATTTTCTGTCTTTTATAATTTCAGCTTGGAGACTAATTATGTTCTTATTACTTTTTGAGAGCTGAATTGTTAATTCATTAATTATTTAATTAAATTATTATTTAAGTGAAAATATTTTTACTGTTGATTTCTTTCTTCCACTCTTGTGCCTTTCTTTAAATTGTGCAACAGAAAGAATAAATTTGTGAATTCTTTATAAATAATCTTATGCAGTTAATAGCATTATTCCTTGAAACCACGTTCAGTGTTATTAATCAAACTCTTCTTTGTAAAGTATTTGTCATCTCATTCATTATATTACTTTTAAAAATCTTCACCACTTTGCTCTTCAAGCAGGATATAATTATTTGGGTCAATACTTAATTATTTCCTTATTTTTGTCTGAGTAACATCAAAGGAAAAGTCCATAAGCATATATTTGGCTGTGCAGAAAACACGTATCATTATGATGTGGTAGGAAGAATGGACCTTTCTGATCGGTATGCCTTAAGGTGGTGTAATTGTTTCTGTAGTTGGAAAAAGCTGCTTGAGGTTCATATTCCAGATCTAGAATCTTTAGCTGTCCTTCCTCCACCCAGATAAAACAATCCTGGGACACTTTGTAGGCCAGCATAATGCCGCTATGTGAAAGGAAGCTGTGCAGGTGTGAAGGTTGGCACTACTAGATTCCTTTGAGCAATAAAAGCCCAAAAAAGATGTGTCAATTTCTACAGCTGAATTTGGTTTTGGTTAATAAATGATGATATATTCTTGTAGAGAGGCAGTATCATATATATTTTTGTATATAAATATGACATATATATGTGTATATATAAATAGTTGCTTATATCCTTTCAAATCTAAGTATTTTTATGCAAATTTTTCAAACTGGGTGCCCTTCTGAAACTTTTTGCTGATGTTCTTTGGAGGATTCAGCTCAAATATCATAATCTATTTCTGAGGATGGAAGGTAGAGGAAACCCATTTTGTATGAACTGGGAGTAAAGAGATTATGTGATTCCAGGAGTTCTGGTAAAAGCAGAGTTAAGGAAGAAGCTTTTTAATCTAAGTAGAGTGGGATACAAAAATCTTATCAGCAACATTATCAGGAAGGCTAGACTTGTATCCAAGGCTACTTGCATTAAATACTCAGTAGGGTACAAAAGATGAGGACTGTAGTTGAAGATAGTTATAAACTAAAACTGAAAGTGGGATTGGGCTACAGACATGGCCCAAGAGATCAATTTTGATGAGCTGGGCAAGGAAGTTCAGATTAAAATGGTTGGAAAGAATGGTGAGTGCTAAAACTAGGACCCAAACTACAAAGAAGAGAGGAGAACTCAAATATGGCAGGGGAAGTGTATCTATTATTGTTTGTTTTGCCAGAACAGGGAAAGGAACTAAAGAGTAATGAATTGTATCATTTCTCTGCTGGCATCAACAACCAGTTAAACCAACTGTCTAATCCCCCTCTAGGGCTCATAGCAGTAGTAGATAGTACTTCTATATCCTGTATTGGCTCAACTGACTGAGGTCTGTGCTGTGGACTTAAGGATTCCTACTCTTCTGATGAATTACATAGATATCAGTATGGTAACATGCAACAGTATTTGGTTTTTGTCTTTGTTTTGCTTCTAATTACACACACATATATAATGGAACACTATTATGGTTGCAAAGTTAATTGCTCAGAAGATACAAAAAGGTGAAATTAAGGTAATCCATGTGTCCTTAATTTTGTCCCTTTGTGCATGCCGTTTTGACACAAACACATTCTACTGATTGTTTAGCTTTCCAAGATTATTTAACATACATCAGATGTACTGAAAAAACATTTCACTTAACCTCTGTTGACCTCAGCTTTCAGTAGTTGATGCTTCTGAAGATTGGAAAGCAAGTGTGGCTGTGAAGTTAGGTAATTATGCAGGCTACCTAGCTAATTGATTCTGGTGTTCCCTTACATCTTAGGTCTTGACTTTGCAGCTTTAACATTTTTTTGTCAGAATTGACTTTTTGTGTATGATTGATTTTTTTAAAAAGGACAAATTGAAAACCCACATTCAATTTTGGACCATTGTATTTATGAAGATGTAGCACATTTCTGTAACTTAATTTTACTGTGTACTGTGGATTACATCATTAATACGTTTCTCCAATCTGAAATAATTGTATAAGTTAATATGCACATCTAGATTTTCTAGAATGTAGCAATGGGAATTGAATGTTTATTTTTGCTTTTCATTGCTGTCAAGCTTTTTGTATGTATAGTACTTTTTATAAAGAATCTGAAAGTTCTACAAAAGTGATTTAATTTTTTTTCAATAATTGTAAAATAGTTCCTATTGTATTATTTTATTCAGCTGTGTCTCATTTAGGAGAAGGCATGTTTAAGTAATCTTTTTGGTTGCTTTAAATCTAGAGGATTTAAATCAACTTTGGAGTAGCTTGTGTTAAAATGCACACAGATGTTGATTCTGTACTCTCTCTATATGGATACTTCTTTTTCAGTGTCTATATTGCTGGCTTTCCTGAGTATACACAGCCAATGATTGATCATTTAGTTAACATGAAGATTAACCACTGGGATAGGTGAGTTCATAAAGTCTAATTATTAAGATCCAGGAATTGACTGTTCTTCGTATCATGCTTTCCTAGATGCTTTTTGTAAATTTTACTTATACTAGAGTTTGCAATAGCATTTGACTGAAGGAAACTGGACAAGTAGTAGCTGATGTCATCTATACCTCCCTGGCATGTTGTCACTTAAAACATGTTTATGAATTTTGTCTTTTTGCCATGACCTCAATCTGTTCATAGATTAATAAAACACAATTTATATGATATATAGTGTATGTGAGGGGTGAACACCATCACCATACAATTATCATAATTTAAGTAGATTTCATGCATAGAGATGGTGCTTAGTCATATTCAGTGTTCATGAAGATTAAAATGTGTACATATAACGCAAATGAGATTATATCATTGCTGATAATAGTTTGCATCATGAGAAATAATAATAGTTTACTGTAGTGTCCCTGCCAATGCACAGAATGAGCCCTCAGGTTCTACCATCCACACTTATGTTTTTCTTTGTCTCTTTCAGCAATAAGTTCTATTCATATAGCTAAAAGCTAGCTGTAGGCTGTCTGTTTGGTCCACTGTTTTGTTTTGTTGGCTTTTTTTGAGGGGGGAAGCATAGGATGGACAGAGACTGTTGTAATTTTTAATATTGCTGGTGTCTTTATTTTGGTTGGGGACAGGAGTCCCTTCCTGACGTTATTTTTTTTAATACATTACTTCTACTAAATTGCTAACCCAAAAAAATCCCAAAGTGCTTTTTTACATCTTCAGTGTTATTCGAGAACTTTCAACCAAAGCTCTGCATCACCTTACTCCACGGGCTCCTGAATACATGGCAAATGTGGGTAAGTAACAAAAGTTCTGCATAGCGTGCCATATCAAGCATTCTAGTTTATGTAGCAAAAATGTATTGAGAAGATTTAAACATGCACCATGACTTAATAAAAATTAAGATTTCCCCTGCAACTTAATACAGTGTAGTGACACTAATAGCTTTACCAGTTTTCAGATTTTATGCAAAAATTATGAAATACTGCCAGATCTTTTTTTATCTGGGAACTGGACTTCAGTTATCTGGCTACACTGGACCCTACCAGTTCCGAGATGAATAAATGGGTGTAGTTCTGTTGCAACAATTCAGGCAGCTAGTCCTCAAATTCCTAGCTTTTGCTTTGTTGATACGGCTTTGATGTCGTAAAGGGTGGGGGGATCTGTTTTGTCTTGTCCAGTCTGACATCTTCAGAAGAATTCCTTTTTGACTGTTGTGTGTGTAATCAAATGTTTCTTAGCATGAATTCAGGATCCTTTGCTCGGCCCACTCAAGATTCTGAGGACGTACTAGCTGCTTTTTAATATGGCTGAAAGACAGCAGCTGACATCCAGGTGAATCTGTAGTTACAGATCTTACCTAGGCTCCCTATAGTGGACTAGGAAGGTGGCAGTTTACAAGGAAGTAAAATTCCATGGAAGTACAAGCCTTATTTCCCTTACCGCTCAGCCAACCCAATGCCTAATAGCAAGTACGTTGTTTTATTTACTCCAAACAGGGAGGTAGTTGCGAGTACAAAATTTCTTGGTGTGGGTTAGTATGCTTTGTCAGAATTTACTTACTTTTTAAAACTTGGTTTTCATATAATGGCCAGAATATATTGGCCTGACTTTCCAGAAATAGTTTTCCCATGTTATTTCTAGGCAGACATGATTACATTTAGAACTGTGATCTGTCACTATGTTTAAAAAAAAATAAATTATTTAATCTCTTCCAGTTTTGCCAAGACTTCTACCTTTATCAGTGGGCACAGATCTGCACACACGCCATGGGGCAATTCTTGCCTGTGCTGAGATCACCCATGCACTGTGTAAACTAGCAGAAGAGAATAATAGGTATAAATGCAAGATTATCTTGACTATAAATTTTTCTTTCATGTCTGGTCTATTGAAAACTTCCTGAGTATAATTATGGAAATCTCCATCTTGCTGAACTTCTTTTCCATTGAATTTTTGTTTGTTTTGATCAGTCATGCCAAGCCTTCACATTTTATTCCATGATGTTATAAACTTAAGTCTAAATTCATCATCAGGAAAGTGAGATCATTTGCTGCCTTACTTGGAGAGTTCAAAGTTATCATTTAAATATAGATTAAACCCCCTTTCCCCATAAGTATGCTGTCTTCCCAGTGAGGGGACAGTCTTTCGTCTTCAGTGTTAGAGAAATACCTCCTCAAGCAGCTTGTTGAGTTGGACTGATTTAATTGTTGCTGCTGAGTGCTGGCACAGATATATATGTATATATGGGTGTATGTGTGTGTACACACACATGTATTGCATATAGGTGATGTAGCCAGAATAATTGACAAAATTATTTGGATATGTCTTTGCTTTAATGTTGTGATTAAAGAAATGAGACATTTACCTTTTCTTTCTTTCACAAGAATCACATGTGAAAAATGGTTGAAAATCTTTATTGCAAAAACTAGAATTTGGAAGTTACGTTAGCAGTAGAATTTTATAATAACGTGACTTAAATTGGGATGAGCAGCTGTTTAAGATCAAGGCAGTGGAAAATAAGACTCCAGAGTGCAAACTTCACTGAAAATACATACAGTTCTGCAGGAGTCATAGATATATGTACACTGTAGAAATACAGACAGGCTTTCTGGGTCATTTTTGTTCTAAAAGTTGGATAATTACTCTCTGATTAACCTTTTTTGTTTTACTTCTGAGAACATTCTGATGCAGTCATACAAAGATATCTAAAGTGATGCCATCTAACAAATTTAATGTTGTCATTGTTTGTACAAGCTAAATATACTGAGATGAATTCAAACAGTAGATATCAAAAAGCGTGTACTGATTTTTATGGCTTTAATTATTGACAAATAGGAATTGTATTTGCCAGCAGTGTCTATCAAAAGAATTTGTGTTAATCTTAAAAGTTCCCTTCTCAAGAAAGTTGAAAAGTTAGAGAAAAAGATGCAGAGCGTTTTTACTAGTCATAGTAGCACTTGAAATTGATGGAAAAATCACAGAAGTGTTGGAGTCCAAAAAAACAACTGAGCTGAGAAGGGTTATTGGTGTGTTACTGATTATAATGTTATTAGTAAGTGACACTAATTTTTTGTAGTCCTTTAAGAATGAGTTTGCTACATGTAAGGAAAGAACTTATATTATTATGTTTGCTGAACTATTTAAAATTAAATATTGCATATTTCTGTTGAGCATAATTTGGAAATCAAATGATTGTTTTTCTGTTTGAAATTACAATGAAGTCATGGAAGAAAAATTATTTACCGCATGATTAGGAAACTGGTCTTAAAAATTTTGTATACCTTTACAGA
The DNA here is from genome assembly GCF_000699145.1 of Aptenodytes forsteri. Classification (NCBI taxonomy): domain Eukaryota; kingdom Metazoa; phylum Chordata; class Aves; order Sphenisciformes; family Spheniscidae; genus Aptenodytes; species Aptenodytes forsteri. Next base: position 2,817,516 of record NW_008795314.1, read on the forward strand.
TCTATAACATATTATTTCAATGAAAAATCATTGGAGGGACTTAAGCAAATCCATCAAGAGGTTTGTAGCAAGTATAAATGTATCTTTTAACCTGGTATGTTGTATTATTTTTAAACAAACATTTACAATTAAGGCAGCTGTTCTCCACCTTCCTTTTCCCCTTGCCCAAAGTAAACAATCTCACAAACACGAATTTGGAGACACGCTCCAGACTGATAGCTAGATGTCCTTGACCGTGTGTCTTACTCCAGTATAATTTTGTATTTGGTCCCTTTCTGTTCTGCCAGCTTCTTAGCTAAGCCACTTTCTCTGATGCTGTCAGTTGCACTTCTGAGATACTGCATGGGGTTTTGCTTTGTTTTTCTTTCCCCTTCTTTTTTTCCTCCCTTTCTGTACATGCTGACTGGCCTTGCAGATAGATGTATGGCTGTTTCCTTAATGTGACCATGCTCAAGAGAGATCTCCTAGTGAGTCCATTCTCTGTCCTTTCTACTCTTTTTTTTTTTTTTTTTTTTACTTTATTGGGATTTCATTGCTAAATCCTTGCATCCATAATTTACATGTTTTATAGAGCTTGAAAATCATATTCTGTATTTCAACTCATGCATTGTCTTTATCTCTACTTACGACAAATTAAGTCTTGTCCTGCTCATAGCAATTTAAAATGCTTCTATGGAGATTGTTTTGCCTAACTTGTCCCCTTAATTTTAAGTCATCCCGTGGTGGTGTTTTTTTCTTTTGGCTCCTATTTCTTCACCTTATGGAACAGACAATACTTCAGCATTCAGGCTCCTACTTGTTTTCTGCAGTATCTGTAGTACCTTTAGTCCCAGTTCTGACGTGCTAAAGCTGTCAGGCTTCACCATTTACCCATCATGCTTTAAAGTACATAGGTGCTTGCTTAGTTCTGTGCATAGGTGAAAGCTGCTGCTACAGGTTGAAGAAGCATCTTTGTCCTTGTTTAACTTTCTCATGTTGAAATGTCTGGAAGCTTGATCAGCAGTATCTGTACTGTTACAATGGCCTTAATTCGTTATGATACTTTCCAGTTTCTGCTGTTGTCTGTTCTTGTAATTAATCTGCAAAGTTGGTGTAAACTCTTTGTTTTTGAAAATCTGGGGTTTGGGGTTTTTACTACATAGGAATTTGATAATCTCTGATTTTTGAAGATGGCCTACTGTAATGTTAACAATGAGATAATTTTTTTCAGTCACATTTGAACTTTTGTTTGTTTTTCCTGTTTAATCTGTAGCTAACGAAGTTATTTTCAGTTTTCAGACACTGCAGTATATCATAATTTTAAAAGGGCCAACTGTGGAAAGCAAATGTATTTTAAAAAGCCAAACTAGCTTCCAGGGTATGTGCAGGAGCAGCTAGGATTTGGAAATAAGAAAATTGGTGCTTTATGAATGTGTTAAATTGATTTTCTTTGAATGTAAAATTCAAATGGGTATAGAGAGGTTTTTTAAAAAAGATTTGTCCTTTCAATTTTATTTTTAAAATAATGCACTGTGTTGCATAGCTCACAGTATATAGATATTGCATGCGAGGAGGAAAAATGAAAACACTTGTATCAAACAAACTCTGCTTTTTTTTTTTCCCCAGCTTTGCAGTCGTCAATTGTACAGGTAAGAAAATGGATGCAAAAAAAATACTTTTTTGCATTGGAAGGTATCAATTAGAAGGAATGAAAACAGTAGGATCCTAGGGGGCTTTTTGGTTTGTACAAGTTAGTTACACCAACCATAGACTGCCAGTCTCTCACAGTTCGTCAGAATGCAGGCACATGCATTCTTTTGGCTTTCTCTTCCTATTACAGAGGCTGATGTCGTTTTATAATGGTTGTGGTGTTTAGAGAGTGCAACTCACAGGCATGTTAGATTAATGGGAAAGTGGTAAGTACTGGTCTCAATATTGTGATAGAGACAGTTAAAGAAAGAATGTGAAACAGAATATGCTCACTAATCCATGGCTTCAGCATTTCCCATTATTCACCTGTACTGTAGTACTTGTATGGTTCAAATAGGTCTATAGAAATGATCTTAAACTAATAAGTTAATGAGTCCAAAATTGACTTACTTATTTTTTAAAGGAGCTTCTATCTAAATTCTAGAATTACTTTCTTCATCCTGTGTAATGAGTAGGCCAGGAGTATTACAAAAGGTTCAATGCAATTTTTCAACTCTTGTGCCAAAGAAAATGTAAATGAGTTTTCACTGAGTTGTTTTTCATTTCCTATTTATTGAAGCTTCCAGGAAATAAAGGGAGTTTGCCTAAGTAACTGTTAAGTAAATGTGAATTAAAACTAGTATATGACTTCAGAGTTTGTTCCTAAATTTGAGGAAATCAAAACGTAATTAATGACTTGTATTCCCTAACGGTTGTATATGTGAATGAGGGTTTTTTTCTGCTTTAACTGACAAATTCTTTGAGCTTTTGGGCAGTTTAGTTCGCTTCTTTGCATGTGACGTGTCTGAAAACAGTAAACCTTAAGTAGTTTTTTGTGTAATTATTAATTATAATTTAAAGAATTTTTATGTAAGTTTTTGTATCCTGAAACTTTCTGAAAAAATGTTAAAATTTACTTCTTGAGGGTTGTACATACTGGTGTGAAACTTCCACTCCAAAGTTAGCTTGTACTGGCGGATGGTTTTAATGCTGATACTGTATATTAGTGTCTTTGTGGGTGGCTGTCTTGGCTCCCATAAATTCTTTAATGTCAGGGTGGAGCTTGGGTGTAATTTGTTTTTGTCATAATGTGCACTTCTTGCACTTAATGGTATTTATAAGATGCCTACAGAAATGTTTTCATTCTAGATAAGACTTCTAATTCAACTCCAAGCAAGATTGATTCACTGCTGTTTAATAGTTAGGCTGAGACAAGGATGTCTACCATAATCCATATTTTAAAATACCGGTATACATAAAATATTTTAAAATAGGACAAGAAAAATAAACTAGGTTATAAAAACAAACCAGCAATTTTGAGTATTGCTGGGCAAGCATTTAGTGAAACAAGCCAAACTTGTTTCATGATGAGTAATTATTGCACATAATATTCCAAAGATTTCCATTTGAGAAATTGCTACCGGGAATTTTCGGTGTAACAACATCTTGTAGGAAGGTTGAAAACCTGTGTGTTTTATTTGTGTTTCTAGTTTTTAAAGTGCATTAACAAAAAGCATCAGACCACATATCTCAACTGTTTATTAGATATTTTGCTTTCACTTCTGGCCACAAAATAGCTGTCTTTTTGTGGACCGAATGGATTTTAATGCTTTGATCAAGCTGTTTTCAGAAATTGTGTTACCTGTGAGAAAGGGAGAAGGAAGTAAAGCGTAAAAATGCTGTGTTGTGGTTTGGTTGGGTTTTTTTTAAGTTGTAATTTATAAATTTTAAGCTGGAAAATGGGTCGTGAGTTTCTTGATTGTCTAATGCTTAGGATTCCATTGAATCTGTAAGTACCTCAAGTCAAAAAAGTTAAAGCCAAAGTGCTGTAATGGAGACCTTCATTTAACTAACCGTCTTACTTTGTTTAGCAGCTCTTGTAATGTCTTTAACCTGATTTTGAACGACGGCCATGAATTATCCTTCAGACAGGACACAGTCCAAGTTTTGAGTTACACTGCACAGTCTCTCAATTTTGAGTATACTTGAAGCAATCAAATTTGTTTATGCTAATTGTAGAAAATCCTGTCCTCTACTGTATTAACATTTTTTTAAAAATGCAAGTATCTTTCTGCCTTCTTCCTCTGTAAGTCCTTTTCTGGATTTACCGTAGTACGCTGAAAAAGGAGAATGCAAGTCCAGGCACATCAGTATGTACTTCCTTCCATTAGTCTTGATTCTGACACGTTTGATGCACTAGTTTGTCTTGAGGAGCTGGTTGGTTTAAGCATTTGCATGTGCACTTCCAGTTGAGTATTGCGCAGTGAGCCTGATTTTCTGTATTAAATGGGCACTAGTTATAGCAAGTCAATGCAAACCATGCCACTTAAACAGAGTGTTTGTCCATTGTTCCTGTTTTGTGGTATACAGGTTATAGAGTTATAAAAATTGACCTGTATTTTATTTGCTTTAAACATTACTAAGACAAAAACTTGTGGCATCTGTTGCTTTAAGCTGTCTTACTTGGGATAGGAAGTCAGTTTAAACACAGTGTTAATGGTCAGCCTGATTTATATTATGCTTCCACCGAACCAGCATGGTTAGTATCTTTTTTGTAGCAGGTACATTTCTGTAGTGCATCTAAGACCTTGTACTAGTTTTCAATATGAAAGTCCTCAAGAAAAAAGTATTTTTAATAGTAGTTCTGTTAAGATTTTTTTAAAATGCATCATCTGATATAAGGTTCTTGACTGAATATTCAGCTGAATAGATGTTCAGATTTTTTTTTTTACCTCCTTTCTTGTAGCCAGTTCTGAGTCTGATAATGTAGGTCTTACTACACAGAGTTGGGTAACAAGATAATTTAGGGACGGATGTGGAAGTGCTGCAGATAGATATGCTGGGCTTCTTCCAGGTAGTTGCACTGCACTTCTGTATTTCAGCAAATGTTCTATTTATTGGGCCTTCAGGGTTCCCATCAGAGCTGGATATGACAGGATGCACAGAGTTCGTTAGCGACTCCCACACTGGATGATTCAGTGCAATGTGCTGCATGCCGAGTTTTGCTCTGATCTCATTCTTGTAACATATGAAGAGTCTGGCTGTGTGTATTACACGGTCAGCTATGTGACACGAGCAATTTTAGGTTTTTAGAATAGTAGCCAGTGTAAGCTGGACTGTCATCTTCAGAGTTTTAACTTTTCCAAAAGAGTAAGGTAGCCTGTAGGTGTTGACAGGTGCTAGGCAAAAGAGAAACTCGTCTCATTTCAAAGACCTTTAAGGTTGCAACTAATCTTGATGGTTTCAGGGCAAATGTATTTCTTGGCAGTCATCTACGTAAAAGAGTTTTTTAGGCATATTAACTTAATCAGCAAATAATTCCAGCCTTGTAACAATGCTCGTCTTAACAATTCTTCCAAGTTTAAATTATTTTTTGCATCCAGTAGCGTGAAGGTTCTAGGAGATCGTGCTATACTATGTTCTGAAGAGTTATAAGGTGAAATTATTTTGCTACTAACTGAAGTCACTGGGAAAACTCTTACTTCCATAGAGCCAGGATTTCACCTGTAGTCTTCTGGTGTTAGCATAAATACAAGATGTGTATGGTCAGCATATGAATTTACAGTAACCTAAAAATAGGTGTTTGTCAGCTTAGTATAGTTTATTCTCTGCATCTTCAGGGGATGACCATAAGAGCTTTATTAAATACACGGGCTTTTTTGTCTGTGCTCAAAGGTATCTCTTTCCTCGTTTGGGTGCCTTATGATAAAGCCATTTTGTACTTCCAAAGCCCAGTAAGTGTACGACCTGGACCTTTTAAGTTACCTCAATTCTATTTGGGACAAAGAGTTCCCATGGAAAATAACTGGTTATTATTCATATGGAGATGAAAATACTTATTCATCAAGTGTCTTAGCTTCCTGGAAATTGAGTATTTGCAATTGAATCTCTTCAGCTATTCCAGTAGTTTTAACTTCAGATTCAGATGTTTATGAAAACGTAGATGCTATTCAATTCTAAACAGCATCAGTGACTGTTATTTTTATAATCTTAAAGGTGAATTCTGAACTTCTCACAAAAAGCAGGTTTTAAATAATTAAAAAAAAAAAAATCCACAGAAGTACCTTGAACTTCTGTATGCACTGAAAACAGCACTGTCATTGGTTCTGATTCAGGCCTACATAATTTTAAAATAGATACCAGCATTCTTAGGTCAGTAATCTTAATTCATCCGTTCTACAAGGGGTTATACATTTTGATTACATTTTCCACAAATAAATTGTGACTCATCCTAAGATGTTTCTAGGAGAGAAGCATTGCTGTGGAACTGCACATAGGAAGGAATGCTTAGGAGCTCATGGAACCTGGGCACTGCATCAGTCAATTTACAAATTGAATTAATAATTAAACCTTGAAACAGGTACATCTAATAATGTGATGCAATTTGTGGATGTGTCTTTGGAAGAAAAAAGAGAGAATACTGACTGTACAGCAAAATTCAGAATCTCTGAATTAGGTAGATCCGTATCTTTTTAATTTAGTGAAAATACTGTAGAGGGAGATAAAGTTAATAGAAAGATGCGCATCATGTTTGACAAACTAAACACTGACTGAGGAAAGATCTAGGATTATGATAGAATTCTCAGTTCTTAAAATTGAAATATGTATGAGCTGTGGAAAGGGGAAAAATTTTAGATGTATTGATGGACATACTGTGATGTCTAGGCAAGAAATAACTTGAAAAGTTTTGCAGAGAAGAACACATGGTATCGCAGTGCCTTCAAAGATAGATTTGATTATAGTTTCTGCATTACATGGAAATCTCACTGTGCAAGTCACTGTCACCATTCTTCATTCTTGCACAGGGACAACAATCCTCAGTGAAGCTCTAAACTCTGAAATTAAATGGAATTGATGTAATGCCAAAGGAAGGGATAGCTGTCAAATTATTAACATAAGAGTAGCTTTAAATGGCCTGACTTCCTTATTGGCAGTGTGAAGAAATGGAGAAGAGCAGCCTTTATGACTCAGTTCTTGCTTTGTAGTTTGAACAGAAGTCTGTATCTGAATCCTTGCATCAGCAGACTCTGTTGCACACCAAACAAATTTACAAGATCATTATTTTATACTCATTTGCAGTAAGACAACAGACAAAAGGCAAGGAATGGGTGAGGACAAAATGAAGGGGAAAGAAATGTTGAAGAGGAAGCAAGCCTTGCCACATCATTCTTCTGTTTTTGCCGCTGTCTCGACTCCTTGCATCACTTCTTTGTTTTCTAATTTAAATTTTTTAGAAGCTGAAGAGCAGACAACATGGCAGGAAGGTGGGGTAGATAATACAAAGACCTTATCAGCATGGGGATGTAGAATCTGTGCTTGCTTCCTACGATGATAAACCGAGCTGTGGATTATTACATAGAGCTTAAAATATTGATTGTCGAAAGCAAAGGTTTCCCAATTAAAGGAAGTGCTGATCTATGGCAAATAAGAATATTGTGGAGTTGGCATCTCTGCTTTACCTGAAAAACCAATGAAAATATTGAGCAGTCAAAAACCCAGTGCATGTTACAGGAGGCACCTACTTGTGAGGAATGGAAAAACTTGTTTAAAATGTTTAGGCTTTTGAAGCTCATATAAAAGGATAAATTGGAGAACAAAGTTCTAAGAGTTGTTAGGGTTGCTAAGTTTGCCTTCTGAGCATGGCTACTAATTTTATTGTGGGGAGGGAGGAGGAGAGGAGGGAAGAAAAGGTTTTTTTTAAAAAAAAAAAAAAGCCAAGCAAATAAACAAAAAAGCCTTTGTTGTTCCTCCCCCTTGCTGGGAGTTTCTGCCGGAGCATGGCCATACAAACAGGTGATTAAGGGTTGGGCACACCTCAGGGAGGAAGTATTCCAGCAAGCAAATACAAAAAAGCCTTTGTTGTTCCTCCCCCTTGCTGGGAGTTTCTGCCGGAGCATGGCCATACAAACAGGTGATTAAGGGTTGGGCACACCTCAGGGAGGAAGTATTCCAGCAGAAGTGAAGGGAGACAGGAATAAGGAGCCAAGGGAGGAAATAGCCAAAGGAAGGGCAGGGGTCAAAGGTTCATAAAATGGAAAAATTAAGCCACAGAGGGTGACACTGAGCAGAACACCCCAAGCAGTGCTCACGGCACCTCGGGGATATCCATGTAACCAGCAGACATTGCTATGTGGGGTGAGGAGATGTCTCTCTGCCCAGAGACATGAGAGGCTAAAGAATGGAAACAGGCCCTGCCACTTCTGGGACGCTTCTTCCTCTTCCCACTTTCTGCCCAGTTCAGACTTTCTCCTCCTAGTGCTGTCAGTGGCCAGGCTAATGTTCAGACAGGGTAACTGAGCTGGATAAGCCTGAGGTCTGAGCTGGCGAGACCATCCTTATGTAACACACACACTTACTTCAGGAGGGTCTGAAGCATCTTGAGCCATTTGTTCCTCTCCCTCTTCTGATGTGTTGGAAGTTTTTACCCCCTCGCTTGTGGTGATGAATGCAAAATCACCTGGGAGGGGGCTTTAGCGAGGAAGGAGAGGGTGAAGAGAGAATGCTGAGAAACTTCACCACGAAAGTAAACCAGTTAACATTTGTGAAAATGGGAACTGGTAAGTGACGTTTCTATTTAATGTTCCAGAGATGAAGATTTTGTTAAAAAATTGCATGTAATTGCTTTTCAGTTGTGGAAGTCAGGAGCTCGTAGAGGCTGTGTGACTGAAAAGTCTTGTGGCAAGTCCCATAGGTTTGGAGTGCTTCTGAAGCAAGTGAAAAGAAAAGCAGAATGAACTTGACAGTCTTTTATTATTCACATTAAAAATTAGAAAGACTGGGACCACATTTTTGCAAGAAGAAAGTTAAATATTGAGGAAGTCAAGACAACAGTTGATTTAAAAAGAAGTATTTTAGAGTTGGTCAAATACAAAACTGCAGGTGTTTTGTGATCTGGTTTCATTCTGAAATGGTTTTGAGGGTTTTTTCCTCACTCAGGCCTCACTCACTGAGGCAATGCACTCGGATTGCTTGTGGTAGGTTGTTTTCTGAAGGCTCTGTTTCTGCTTTGCAGGGGTTTAGGTGGAGAATTGATGAGACCAGCTGGTAAGTATCACAGCTGTGGTGTGAAAGCCGAAGATGTGCAGTAATGAATTCTTCTGTTTACTTTTTTCCAGTTTGTTTTGCATATATTGTATTGAATGCATAAATAAAGTATGCACAGTAATTAAAAAAAAACAAGGTTTGGAGGCCAGTCAGAAGACAGGTACACCAGAACATTGGTTGCCAGCACAACTGTGAATAACCCTGTTTGTGTAAGAGTTGGAGATAGTTCTTGGTTTTATGTCACACATTCTCTCCTTCTGTTGTTGCACACAGTGAAATTTCTTCAGGGTTGAGCTGGCTTCCTTCATTGATTTACTCAGATTCCTCTCCAGAAGAGATGTGATCTGTCCATTAAGACAGATGTCATCGTGTAACTAATGATTTTATCATAATACGTATGTGCGCAAAGGTGAAGAATAAAGACCATATAAACAATAGCTTGTGGAAAGGGTGGTACCACAGAAAAGATGATGCGTTGTTCACATGGGTTTTGAAGATTGTTATATACAGAACCACTGTAAAAAGGAAGGGCATTGCCGGAAAAAGTACTCATCCAGGTAGCCTGGGTGGATAAGGAAATGATGCCAACTTGAGTTTCCTGCCCATGGGTTGAATGAAGGAAGTGCTACATAGCAGGTTCTGGCTTTGAAGATGCGAAGCCATCCAAACTTAGTGGGTAAAGGTGTTTGAGTACCAAGATGGCAGGGTGATCAAATAGAAGGGGTGAACGGGGCAAGGGGATTTCTGCAGTCTTTGAATGAATTTACAGTCTTGTGACATGATAATGCTGGCTGAAAGAATAGGTAGGGTTTTTTTAATATGTTTTAGCTTTTAAGCAGCTGAGTATTTCATAGTATTGGAGAAGTACAAATGACAGTATTTTGGCATGATACAACTGTGTGCGTGGAATAAGAGAAGAATTGAAATACTCCACAAATTGCCTGCATGTCTAATGAAGATGATGGTCTCAACCACAACAGAGCATAAAAGAAGTGTAGAGAACTAAGGAGGAACCCTAAGAGACTTGGGTTTAGTCACATTGTACTTAACCTTGTCTGTGAATAAATATTAGAACAAAGAAGCTGACATACAATACTGAATGGAGTTTGAGCACAGGGAGCCTGATTGTGTGACATTACCATAGTGAGGACTGAATTCAAGAGTAGATTTGGAGCCCAGTAAGTTGATTATAAATGAAGAAGGTGATTAACTGTGTACAGAGCCCAGAGTAAGATTCAAAGATTAAGTCATGGGAGGAGAGGAAAACAAAAAGGTGGCATTATATAGTAGCTTGTTCTGTCCTCTCCCTCCTCTCCACCAACTCTCCACCAACTCTAAAGCAGTCAGATAGTGAGCATGGATCTATACTGATCTGTTTTATTTGAACTGATCACCAGGAGGTGAAAGATAGTGTATTCCCCAAGTGCTGAGTTTTCATTTGAGCAATGCAGTCAATCTATCGTATAGTAAAAGTTTGCAATGTTTACTGTGTTAATCTCTATTCCCTAAACCAGCCTTGAAACACTAAAAGAAATACTATTCTGAAAGTGGGTTTGTAAGCTTAGTTTATAGATTTATTTAGTTTTATTTAAGTTTATAGATTTAAAATAATGACTTAATTATTAAAATTACATTTTCTCGTATTCTGAGTATCAAAGGAAATAAAGCTGCATCCAGTTTTATAGCTCCTAGCTCTGTGCAGTGAACAGATGCCACTCCTTGAAGGTCCCAAAAAATGCTAATAAGAAGTAGGAAAACCTTTCATATATATATTTGAATAGTTTTTTAGGGGCTGTAGTATTATCCTTGTCCACGTTGTTTTACTATCGACGACACTACATAGCCATTTACAGACTGGTATAGAAACAGAAAGGTGGCCAATATGTACATATGCACCTTAAATGGCAGAGGGGGAAAAACATACCACCAAACAATGGATTTGCATGAATAATGGGACTAACTCATGTCACAGAACAGTTACTCATAGTAGCTTTTTTTGTATGTAAGAATAGCAAGTGTAATTTCCTTTCAATTTCTAATGTCACATATTTTGGACTTCAAATTGCAAATTTTCTTCAATTTAAAATTAATGCTAATGTAGCTTGATGTGGTTGTATCTTCAAAATTGCTACAATTTCTCGTTTTTTTGTATTTATCCAGTTATTATATTTATTTTCTTGCAGTCTGCACTTTAATTGAAAAGTTGTCGCTATCAAAAATACCATTTAGAGGAGATCCAATAATCGGTATGTCATATTTTAAATAACCCTCCATTATCTTAGTAGTTATTCATTAAGCTAAACTATTAACCAATGATGTTTTTCGAAGAAGCAAGATTAGCAAGGTTGGGTGGCCTAACAAATTAAAAAAAAAAATCAAAAAAGCTACACAAATGCTGCAACAGATGGTGGTGATGTTTGAAAATTTGTTTTCTAGCTGTTTACTAATATTTTTTTTTCCCCTATCAAGTTTTCAGCATTACCAGATGCAGTGTTTGCGCTATGTACATTGTAAAACAAACCAGAACAGCTATACTAATTGAGAATCACAACCTTGTTTATTTTGGAAAACCAAGGAAACACGTCAATATGTATAATTGCTTGTCTTTGTAAAAAATAAACAGAGAATGTTGAAGTTCAGAAAGTAAGAAAAATTCATACCAATTATGTTCCTTACTATTTCAGGTGGCTGGCAGTGGTTAATAAATGACAGTCTAAGAAGTCTCCCTCTTGTTTCAAGCGCTGCACGACAGCATATAAAGGTACAATAGTTCCTTCTTCTTCATGTCATCACATTAAATACAGAATTAGAAATATTTTTGCTTTCCGGTGGTGGATTATTTTCCATGGAATCTAATTGGTTCTTGAATGTTTGTTTCTTAGATTGGTAAGAAGGGTTATTTAAAAAAAAAAAAAAAAAAAAAAATAAATTTCTCAAAATTCAAAGGGACCTTTTTGATTAATACTTGAACAGCTATCACAAGGGTTGTTCTTGTATGTACATTTGGACAAAGTAACTGACAGGTGCTGGCATTGACAGTGGGCTGGCGGTGCATAGTCGCTGATGGTTGCTTGAAGGTACTTGCTGTTGGCTATATGGTTACACTGATATGATATTTTGCTTCTATTTTGGTGTACCTGTAATATGTGTAAGATATATTGATTTTGGTAGTTTCAGAGAACTTTTGTGAGAATTAAAAAGAATCTCTGGATGATGTCCTCAGGCCTGATGTACTGAGGGTGTGTTTGTTAACAGTGAGAACACTGGTGTGATCAACCAGTTATTCAGAACCATGTGCTTAAATTTTCCATTAAACTCTGTTGCAAATCCTTTTACTGTCCTCTCAAGCTACTCTAATTCTTAATATTAAATCCATTGATGGATATGTTTCATACTATTTTATGTACATGATCTTAACGCCTCCAGTTATTTGCCTTAATTTTCCTGAGTAATACCATGACAGTTTGATCTTGCGTACTTAAAGGCTCTCCGAAATTATAAAGAAAATTTTCATCTGCCCTGTTAAAGCTTATAGCCATCACAAAGACAATTTGAATATAACATACTGTGTTCATGTTGTTAGTTTTTAAAAATAAGATAAAAAGCCATTGCAAATATCTGGTAGCTCATCATTTAAAGTCTTCCTTGGAAGACAGAGTAGACTAGAATGTATCCGAATCACTGAAGAAAATTAAAAGATGAAATTTGAATTCTTGGAATATTCTTTTGGCATTAGCAATTTATTCCAAGAGTTTGTATGTCTTATAACTGGGATTTCTAAACCAAGCTTAGAAGAATTAATTATAGACTTTAGAGAATTTTGACTTGTTTGGTTAACATTAATTAATGTTAAGCAAAGTATGTTTAGTGAATGTCAATTCTCACTTGATTTCTGTATATATTTGAGAGAGAAATAATTTTAAGGGCAACGCTTAAGACACTGAAAAGTAATTTTTTTTTCTGACATACAGTATACTCTTCCAATGTAACTTCATGCATTTAAGGTGAAAACCATTCTCTAGAAAGTGAAGGATTTGAGCAACCTGATCCTAGTCGAAGATGTCCCTGCCCATGGGGGGGTTGGACTAGATGACCGTTAAAGGTCCCTTCCAACCCAAACTATTCTATGATTCTATGATCTACAGCAATTAGATAATTCTGTATATTTTGCTGCTATAATGTCTGTGGTAGTTAGAATATTATTTAGATGAATACTGGTTTTCTTTCAAGTCCATTATTTTGCATAGAGAACAAGTCTGAGGTGTCTTTGAGGGTAGAATTAATAAGCTGTACAGGATTCCTGTGTTATCATGTAAGATTTCTTGTACCTGGAGAACATGAGTATTGATAAGGATCGTTGCTATTAATATGGAGTGAACAGTGCATAGTTTTTTGTACGCTCTCAAATTTATTATAATTTTGGTCAGCATTATATTGTTAGCTGAAAAGTATAATTCAACCATGAATTTTATGAGAAAACTTGTTACATGTTTTTGTATTAGTTTTGTGTTCTATATTGGTGACCGAAACCACTCTGAAGATTAGGAGGTTCAGGCATAATACACAACCTTTGATCCTTTTCTAAACCAATTAAGATTGAGATGCAAGGATTGTGATACTGGATATTTTTGGGGTTTTGTTTATAACCTTCTGTCCGTGGTTTTTTTCTGTTTCCTTTCTATAGCTTTCTGGGGAAATATGGTTTGTTTCTTATCAATCTGGCATCAATATATTGAATATAAAATAATGACTTCTGTATTTTGTAATACTGTGTCATCCTGGAAGTCCTTCAACTGAACTGAAAATACAGTTGATACATTAGTATTAACGTCTTAAATATTAATTTAGCTTACTGGTACTTTTGAAGGAATAATAGTAGAATCTGTTTTTTTCTTGCATAGGTTTCCTATTCAACTGTTCTTAAACCAGTATTGGGAAGAAATAAAAAGAAAGTAAATGTCAGGAGCAGAAGGGAATGATTTAAAAAAAAAATCCACTTTCTTTTTCCTTAACCTTTTACTTCTAAGCACAGTTATCATAAAGTATGACCTTAGTAAATATATCAAGTTTACAGTTTTGCCTCTGTTACAGGAGTCTGCAGTCTCTGCACTGGCTGCGCTGTGTAATGAATATTACATCAATGAAAAGGGAGAAGCTGATCCAGCTCTACAGGGTAATGACTCATGTTTACAGTAGAGGCAGAAAATATTGGGCTGGACCTAACTTGCACTTTGGAGGTATTGGGTAGAATGGGGAGGAGCATCACTAATTTTAAAGGACCTTAAAATGCTTCAGGAAAGAATGATAAAACCAACTGAAATTCTAGGAAATGTCTCAGGGGTTTTGCTTGTTTTAGACTGGAGGTGAATACAAGGTACCATAATAATGAATATTAGGAAAAACAGATTGCTTTTCTATTCCATACTGTAAAACAAAGCAGCAAAGAATATGTGTGTGTGGCAAATCCTAAATTTTAATGAAGTGAGACATTTCCGCATTGTATTTTGATAAACTGTATGCCAGAGATAGTGGCTGACTTAAAGAAGAAGAATTCGTTAGGCATAAGAAGAGAAGGATAGCAAGGACACCCAGAGTTCTTGTAAATGTGCATGTGAAACCTCATCTGTTTGGATTTGGATCAGTAGTACAGGAGTAGGCTTAAACTTTTGTTAGGGGCATTTGAATCAACATCTTTTTTTATACTGGTTTTCTTGGACGTTTTTCTTTCAAGTATCAAATTGTATCGCGTCCATCAGAGACAGATTGCTGGATTGTATAGATAGATATTTTAAGAATAACAACATTTATATTCTTGTTTTTCTAAATATGACAGTGAAATTACATATACTTAACAAAATAATGAATACCTGTCCTATTTTTTGCCATTAGTAAGTCATTCCTAAATCAGGTAACAGAATACCTTATTTCTATTATGGTAGTTCCCAGAATGAACCTGATACCTCTCACATACATAGTAACATGCAGTCCATGCCCCAAAGAAGTTATGGGTGTTATATAAAAGCAGCCTATCTTGATTTTTAAATCTTTTCTATATTGCTAAATCTCTGTATTTTTGTCAAAAAAATTTACCAAAAATAGCCCTTTCCTTCATGCAGGTTGGCACTGCATGCCTGATTTTTTGTAGGCAGCATGGGAAGATGTGATACGGTACTGAGGCAGATCAAAAAAAACCCACCTCAGGAAAGGGTAATGTTTTGTAAAAACAGAACACTTTGGGCAGGAGGAGACAATGCTGAATCAAAGAAAGCAAGCTAAAAATGAGCTGAAAGGTTAATAGGTCACATTTTATGTAAGGATGAAGTTTCAAGCTTCTGTAAAAGTGGACCAGAAAACTCAGCCAGGTGTCAAGATCAAGAGGGAGGGAGGATCTACTGGAAGAACATGCAATAGATGGGTGCAGCTGTCCTGATGCTGTACTCTTTTAGATGCCTATGAAGCTTGATTATTTTTTCCTGGATTCTAGGTTAACTTTTCATCTGGCTTGTGCGTGAAGGAATCATAGCGATGTATGGTCTAGGGACATAATTAGAGTCAGATTTGTAGATAGAGGCAAAATTTTTCATCAGACTTTCTGGAATGATTTAGAGAATAGAATTGTGAGTTGGAAATTTTTCTGTTCAGAAAAAATCTCTAGTCAGCTCTGTCTTGATTATGCTTTTATTTGGCCTTGTACTGCTCTAAAGCCTCTTCCACACATGGTAACAAAAGTGCCATTATACATGCAAGCATCTTTTAAAAGAAAAAAAAATTGTGTATTTTCATCTCTGTGTCAGTAAAAACTATATATTTCATGACCATTAAAATCTGTATGTTGTGAGATTTAAATCCACCACTAAAAATCCTCCCCATAATGTCTGACATATGCCTGTAAGTGTGGAAGCTACAGTGCAGAAGACGTTCAATGACGATACAGGTGCCTTAGATAAGTTGGTTAAAGCAGGTCTAAACATGATTAAGGGGATTAGGGAAAAAAAAAAAAGTTTTTGGTAAAATTTAACTAGTGTTTCACTATGGCTTGACAGATTAAAATGAAAACACAAATCAAAGATACTTTAGTGATTCGGCGTTCTGAATCTGTCCCTATAAGACTGCAATTTTATTGAATCACTTCTTTCACCTCTGTTTGTTTTCACCTTTTCTTTGTTTTATTTTTTCTGTCTTAATGTGTTCTGGTTTGGTTTTGATGACTTTCTCTTTTAATATTCTTTCAGGATGGGTTGTGTTGAATTAATATTGTAGACACTTCATAGGCCATATTGTTTTATGAAGCTGAAGACTCTTAGAAGAATATTAACATTTGCATTACCCTCACTAGCATAATTACTAAGTATTTATAAGTAGAGCTGCTCGTTTGCTAGTTGTCATGTCTTAATTTTATGTCATTTGGCTAAAATATCAATCTTAAATTTACATCAATCAAAGGGAAGACTGTCATTGTCTTACTGGCTAAGATCATCTTGCTGTCTAAGCACACGTTGCATCTTACTATGGCCTCAAGACTCTATCTTACACTCCAGTGGTTTGGAAATTTTTAAATAATAGATGTCCTTATATGAAGGTATTGCTAACCTCTGGACAGAGAACTAGTTCCCTGATGTGAGGAACTAGTTGAGGCCTGCCAGTTGCATAGGGATTTAAAAAAAAAAAAAAAAAAAGTTGACAGTCATGAGTTATGATTAATGTGTAGTTTCTTATGGTAACTATTCTTTCTTCCTCTAGCAAATATTGCTCAATCATTTAAATCTTAGATTACAGTAAGCAATGACACAATTATGTAATCTTCCTAGCACAATTATGTAATCTTCCTAGGAGCTCTGATTCTTTTTCTTTGAGGATTAAAAAGTGCATATTCAGTAAAGTGATTAATAAGACCACCTTTCTCCTTTTTGAACCAGAGTTGTGTTTATTGCAACTCTCTTCGTTGTTCTTAGAAGCTTTTGTGGAGTACTTTGTTTTTCTCTGCATTTTACAGAAGAGTTTAATATAGTAGCTGAAAAATCTGGTAAAGGAAGTATTGTCTGTTAAGTCTATGATAAAGACTACAGTAGAAATACGTAGACAGAGTCCTTTCCTGACTTTTTTTCTTTTTTCTTTTTTTCATTCATCCTCATTTTCTTCTTCATATCACGTCACTTCATTGCTGAGCCTCCTTTTTTCCTGCCCCATTCAGTTTATTCTTGTTCCTTTTCTGTGTGCTACTGTTTGTAGAGCCATTGTCCATGTTTTGTCATGTAACAATGCACAGAATCTGAGCACAGTATCCCTACTTCAAAGCGGTTGCTTCTTTTTGAGCTTCCTCCTGGAAAAAGCCCAACTTTATTTTTGTCTCTATATAAAAAGTGACATGATGTGATCTTATTGCTTAGGTGTGATCCATGTGTGCGTTTAAATCCTGAGTCCAGTTAAGCCTTTTTTGGGGGAAAACTGTTGAATAACTGACCTTAACGAATCCAGAGATGTCTTTCCTAACACAGCGTACTTGTCTTATTATGGAAAATGATGACCTGTAAATATAAGAGAACTTGTTCCCCTGTGTTTGCATTTAAATTCATGCTTAGACTTATTCTTTGGATTTTTAAAAATTACAACTTTTTAAAATGGAGACCTACTTTTTTTGGGGAAAACTGTTGAATAACTGACCTTAACGAATCCAGAGATGTCTTTCCTAACACAGCGTACTTGTCTTATTATGGAAAATGATGACCTGTAAATATAAGAGAACTTGTTCCCCTGTGTTTGCATTTAAATTCATGCTTAGACTTATTCTTTGGATTTTTAAAAATTACAACTTTTTAAAATGGAGACCTTTGTCTTTTCTCTCTCTGAATGACTAGGATTAGTCTGTTTAAAAATCTGACTTCATAAGTAGAAAATAATTCATTCATTTAACAGTGAACATCTTAAAATTTTTAGTATTTTTTCTGTGGGAAATTAAAGGTATTCTGTATTTAACTTTAATGAATTATAAAATTTTCTAGCTGCTCTGTTTGGAGGATCTTTTCCTGTTTTAGTTTTTCATTAGCCAAATGTGTAATGATAATGATGTGGTAGTTGCTTTTTTCTCTGCAATTGTTGCTTTTCACTGCAATTGTATTTTTTCTAGATGAGCTGGTGACACAGTATGTTTCAGAACTACAAAACACAGAGGAAATGATTCGTTGTGGCTTTTCACGAGCTCTTGGGGCCCTTCCAAGATTTCTGCTGAAGGGCAGGCTCCAACAGGTGAGAAAATATGATCATTGTAATGAGAAGAGAGCACACAGTATTTTGAATGAAACCTATGATCGTAATCAAATAAATAATAAGAGCTGGTGACACAGTATGTTTCAGAACTACAAAACACAGAGGAAATGATTCGTTGTGGCTTTTCACGAGCTCTTGGGGCCCTTCCAAGATTTCTGCTGAAGGGCAGGCTCCAACAGGTGAGAAAATATGATCATTGTAATGAGAAGAGAGCACACAGTATTTTGAATGAAACCTATGATCGTAATCAAATAAATAATAATGGTAGTAATTAAAGGTCTTTGTGAAAGGGGTTTGGATTGTAATGTACAGTAACTCCAGAAAATCATCATGAACTCAGCTTGCCATAGATTCTGATAATTAAAGTTTAGTCCTGCTTTAGTAGTGTTAATGGAAAAGCCAGAGGTGGAATATCCCTTTGCTATGGAACATTTGTCCAAAGGAAAAAGTGAGGCATGCTCAGAGGTCATGACTCTTGACTGCTTGGTTCTCTCATACGTGATTAGCTCATCTTAAGACAGTATCTAAATTTAACATTTATCATAAATAATGCATTGGATTTAAATATCTCAATTTTTATATTTTTTCAGGTTTTGGAAGGTTTGAAAAAAGTTACCTTAATTTCCCCTGCAGATGTGAGCTTTGCAGAATCCAGAAGAGATGCCCTAAT
This sequence comes from Aptenodytes forsteri, assembly GCF_000699145.1. Classification (NCBI taxonomy): domain Eukaryota; kingdom Metazoa; phylum Chordata; class Aves; order Sphenisciformes; family Spheniscidae; genus Aptenodytes; species Aptenodytes forsteri. Next base: position 2,836,162 of record NW_008795314.1, read on the forward strand.
AGCAATTGCAAAGTATGTTAATCATCTTTATTTTTGTCTAATTTTAATTATTTCTTTAGTTGTTTTCTCCTGTTCATTCTGCTTTCTGTACAGTGTGGTTCTTGAAATCGGTTATACTATGACATACGCATTTTCAGTGTGAGACTGTGTGCATTTCCATTATTCAGTGTATCTTTGATTCAGAGGATTATCACACATCTGAGGATGGAGTACAACTCTGATGGTGGTGTGGTTTTTTTTTTTTTTTTGACTCAATTAACTGAATAGCTAGAGTATATTTTAAAGTTCGCCTTTCTCATGGGCTGCATTTTAGTGAGCTTTAGTGAGGAGGAAGAATATATGTTTTTTCCACTTGATAAGAAGATTGAATTGGTTTAAAGAAATCATAATTTTTCTCTAAAGGAGTATTTTCTGTGTTGACATGCCACAGTGTAGTTAGTGTTAATAGTATCACAGTATATATGCTCTTAAGCTGTTAAAATGCAAAAAAACCCCCCCTCTTTCTCATGTTAACCATGCCTTCAATGTAAAGAAGTTTGTTGATATCAAATTCAATGCACATTATATTAATCCTTTGCTCTTCTTGCTTACTTCATTTTAAGGAGAGTTCAGAAACTGACAGGTACTTTAAGCATGTTCCTTTTTGTAGTATTACAGATGTAAAAACAGTCTGCTTATCTGTTGAGTTTTTTGCCTTACCCAGTGTTCCTTTAAACCTGAACACTGATCAGAAATCCTCAGGTCAAATACAATACAGTAGGCTCAGAAATACTCTTCATACTGTTTGTAGCAGATGTTGTAGGTGTTTACAATTTTATTAAGCAACAGAACAAAGCTATGATCTTAATGTTTCTCCTTGCTAGTGTGGTATCTGCCCCCCCCCCGCCATTTTCTCTTTTTAAAGGGTTTGCCAGACAGTAGGTGTAAAGGGAGAAGGATCCCAGGAAGAATATGTCTGCAAAGATAACGTTACTCAGATTTATGCTACGCTACTTAGTGGTGTGACTGACTACACCACAGACAGCCGAGGAGATGTTGGAGGATGGTAAGATGCCTTACAAACGGAGACTTAAACTTAGCTGTTGTTTTTGATGTCTAATTAAAAACTGATGTCTTTTGAAAACCTGTTAGAAATAGATAGCTCCAAGCTTTTGGAGATTTGAGTATAGGTAGAAACACACTGGAGGAAGAGGAGTAGAAAGGGAAAAGAAAGGCTGACAAGAATTTGTTTGTCCTTTGCCTCGGAAGTTAGGAAGTTGGGGACTGTTGTGTTTTAAACTGAAGTTCAGCCTTATTCTGGTTTTGTGGGTGACATTCTTTTATTTTACTGACTATCAGGAATGTGTTTATTTGTAACAAGTACGGAGATTTAAGCCATTACTTCTGTTTCTTTGAAATAATACATTTACTTCTACTTAGTACACTCTCCTATTGTACGTTCGTGTTGTGGGGATTTTTGGCCAGGAGAGGGAGCAGTTGCATAACGTGTTAGTGACAAATTTTCAAGGCTGGTAACTCTAACTACGATGGATAAAAACTTTATAAATTGTACAGTGGTATTACCGCTTTTGTGTAAGTTTAGTTTCAATGATTTCAGCTATTAAATTGCAAGAATAATTAAATCATAGGTCTGTAGGAATATATCTATTATTGTGAAGTCTATAGAATAGGTACAAGATTAAGTCTGTAGCAGTCATATTTTTGTGATATTCTTCAGTCTTCACAGTTCCCTTAAAGAAGATTCAGTATATAAGATTGCATTCATCTGAATGTTCTGTATTCCTTCAGTAACACTGATCTGAAAAGGCAGTTTCTAAATTGACGAACCAAAGCACTATAAAGGCTTATGGCCTTCTTTGGGTTTGTGTTTAATTTCTAAAGAAGCTGTAATTGGGGTTGTAACATCACTTACTGATTGGAAGTTCCTGCAATCTTTGAATGTGGTAGACAGAGCAGCAATGACGATTTCATGTTACTCGCTTCATCCTATAGAATTCCACAAGGTAGTTACAGGGTGAGAAAACGATGTGAAACTTGGATCTTAGAGATCAAATGAGTACTAAGGAAACATACAGGCTCTGTTGTCAGGGTACTTTTCTGCGTGTATTTAGGAGCACAAATATGCCCAGCGTGAAATAGTACTTGTTAAGTTATCAGAATTCAGGAATAAATCCAGTATCTGCAAATTTAAAATATATGACAATTTTGCCGCTGTGTAGAAGGCTCAGAGCAGTAACACTTAATCCTTGTATAGAGAAGCCATAAACTAAGTAAATGAACGTGACAAATTAATTTTAGTTAGTTAGTTTAGTTTAGTCTGTTAGTTGTTGGAAGTTGATTTTGAGTAAAATGCTGGTTTTGACAAAGACTTCTTAATTTTATTGTCTTAATCCATAGTTTTAATTTGAAAATATGCAGATATATGTTGCTTTTAGGTACGGTCCTATACATATAGTATCAGCCCTGCTTAACAGTATGGATAATACTGTTTGTATGGTATGGTAATGGTGTGGTAATATGTATTTGATGTATGTCAGTCTGTTTCTCTGATGTTCCGTTTTTCTGAGTAAACACTGAATCTTCCAAAGGCAAGCTTTGCATGTGAGTAGTGGTTTCTAACACATCTATAAAACTCAGGTCAGATGGCTGCAACACAGGAAAGTGTAATTCAAATAGCATCAGTGTAGTTTGTGTGGACGAGAGTAGCTATGAAGATGCAGTGGAATGGACTGCTATGTAAAGCTACCTAACGGTGAACTCAGGCTCCTTGCACACTCAAGTGCAACCTGCCACGTTTTGACTGCTGCCTAAATTAACCAGATTAAACTTAGTGCAAAAATACCTACTTGTCTGGCAACTATATGAAGCATCTCAGGGTACAGAGATGCGTGTTCAGGATTGTAAATTAACCACCTGTTGATTGTTCAGATCTAGTATCTGGCTACGCTTTTATTGCATTCCAGGCAGGAAGGAGGGAGTGCCCAAAAAGTATCGGTATGAAATAATTTTGTTGGTTGGAAAATAAAAACTTATTTTCCCAGTTTATTGAAGAAGCTCTTGTTTAACAGTGCTGAGTCACATGAAGGGCTCTGGTGTTTAGTTTCAATCATATCCTTGTAGAGTGTTTGTATGAAATAACTGATTTAGACATTTTTTCAGTCACTATCCTCTTCTGTGAAGAGATGTTTTCAACAGTAGTGTATGAACATGAAACATAATTTCCTTTTAATTTAATTCAGTGGCTTCTACTGTATTGTAACTGGCAGCTGAGACTCAACAGGTGAGGAGGGATAGAGGGCTACTGAAATGAAAGGCTCCAACCTAGCTATGTTGTGGCTATAGCAAAGCTGGCAGAGCTCACAGATGATGGTTGTGACCTGTGATGGTAATTGCTGACTTGGGAAGGCTGCAGTGGGAGAGAAGTTAGCTGTACCGTGCAGGGGGAAGGTGTGCACTCCTCCTTGCTTGTCATACTTCTTTCTGCGGCCAAAACAGTCTCAGTCACTTGCTTGCTCCCTCCTCCCTGCTGCAAGTAAAACAGTCCAGTTCTGGAGCATTGGCTGTGTTCAGCTTCGGCAGCCATGCATAGCATGCTGATCCCTGTTCAAATCCGGTATAATACATGATGCCAAGTATGCATTGTGTGAGTTTGGGAACTTTTTGTTTAGGCTCAAATTTCTGGTTATGTCCATTTTAGAATTCTGTCCTACTCACTCTTGACTTTAGTGTCGTTATTCTATTTGGTAGCCCCAGGTTTGCTTTAAAAAAAGAAAACAGTTAATTACAGTGGCCTTCTCCTCTTTAGGATTGCTTATTAGACAGCTTGAACCCAGGGGCAGGTGCTGTAAAGTACATTTGTAATTACCATGAAGAATGGGAGCTACTATAACACACCCTATAACCAACTATTGTCTTATGTAGGAAGAAAAGTTGTAATTGTGCTTTTTTTGTGCAATATGTATCATGCTAGAGTTTTCATTGCCAGCAATCATTGGGTAGTTTATACTGCTGTCAAACTTTAATGCTTGTGCTCTACCGAGTCATTATCAGTCACTGAGATGTCATCAATTCCAGCATGAGTGGCCATAGTTACTTGTAACTACTCTGTCTTTGAACAGAAAGTGAAGTGTAAGTTCTATAGCGCAAAGTCAAAGAAAGACATTTTGTGCCATGTTAGTATTGGGCACCTTTTTAATTGACTACCCTTGTTCCTTTAGGGTACGTCCCTACAATATTTACAAATGTGTTGGAAAAGTACACAGGGCAAATAATCCTGACTACTCTTATCAGCCTGAGTTAATATTTGTGTGTTTGTGTTTTTCTTGCTCTGTATAATGATACCCAGCTCCTCAGTACTTCAGCCTTCAGTACTGCTTGTTAAAATTGTCATACGACAGGGAAATAATAACACAGGACAAGAAATCAGAGAAAAGTCGGCGTGTTTGACATCTCAAACTTAGAAGAAGAAACAAGGATGCAAACTAGTAAGGATCGTAATCAGGTCATTCCAGCTTGTGCAAGGGAAGGAGGAGCTTGGCTTTCCCTCTCCTCCTTCCTCAGGCATCAAAGTAGCAAGGGGGAGGTGAATGGGTCTCTCGCTCGGAGAATGCAGTAACACAAGAGTGACACAGGTGTAGCTGAAAGAAAATATAAGAGCAACCATATAGGGTGGGGAGTCAGAGAAAGGGAAGAGATACTAAGCTTTTTGCTTTCAAAATTAGGCAAGATACTGAAGTAGATAAGAACCTGGCTAAGTATAATTAGGTATTCAAGTTAACTTCCATATCTGACAGCTCTCACTTAAGTTCCCCGTACCTATTGTTTATCCTTCTGTCTATGTCTCCATTTAAAAACAAAGCTCTACAAAGTGGAAATTTTCAAAGAAATCCTGAGGAAATTAAATTTCCAACACCCATTAAAATTCAAATGTGCTTTGAGCACCAGATTCTTTTAAAGCTTCTTTGGCAATGCCAGCCAAAATCAAGTAAAGAAACATGTAAATTGAAGGGGGAAGGGGAATCCTTTCTCACAGCAAACTGTTGGCTGCTAAATATTTTTGTGGCCTCCCAAATACGAATGTTTCTCATTCTGTTTCTTTTAAACCACTGACTAAGATGGAAAGATATGGGCAGGATTGCCACTTCTCTGGAGAGACCTTTTCTTTGGTGTGTAATTTTTGTCTTTCTTTAATGGAATCGTGGGAAAGTTTAACCAACTTTACTTTCCATATGCAAACTTTACGTTTCTTTTGACAGATTGTTTGCTGGGACTTGTCCAATCTGTCTACAGGTGTTAGACATGAATATCTAGTAGTCAGATACTATATGAAAAAAGTAGGAAAACATCCTTTGATGAAAGATTGCCAAACTTGTATTAAATTACTTAGGAAAAAATGATGTAATTTAGCTTTTTCACCATTATAACAAATGTCCCACCCAGTTTTAGATTGCATAGGCAACTATTTTCATCTTGTTTTGGAAATCAGAAACAGGGGTATGTTTTTTCACAGTCGGCAAGTACCTTTTTAAATATTTCGAGAGAGATCTATATATATTTTTTTATTACTGAGAAAGGATGACGTTACCATGAGTGACCAGTGTGATGAATGTGTTGGTCCTGGTCTTCTGCAGGATCATGTAACCAATTGAGGATCTGCCATGCTGCTGCCTATATCTTAAGAAAGAAACACGTTTAACAACTCATATATTGACAAGGCATGTGGTTTAAAACAAGTGTATTGATTTTGTTTTTTGATTGAAATTACACTCTTCATCTTTCTTTTATATTGATACTATATTTAGACATTTTGAAGGCAGAAAATCATCATATAGATAATACGCACTTCAAGCACAAACTAGTGTTACTTTAGCTAATCTTTTTTCATAAAACTATTATTTAGCCACTTAAGCCATTCTGAATCACTTTTGTTAATATTAGAAGTATTAAGCTTGAAAATTTACAAGAGTATGACACTTTTAACAGTGCTTAAATATCTTGTCAAAATGTGGGTTGGCCTTTTTAGAAGATGGTTTGAAGCAGACAAAGTACTTAGGTTTAAATACATCTACTTGCACACTAAATACTACTAATAGTTAACAATTTTAACCTTCTTACAGTAAAGAATAAACCTGACGACATCTGGCTGGAATAAAAAATAAGATGGTGAGGCAGGGGGCTTGCCTGGAAACTAGGATGACTGTTGTACCCTCAGTGCAAATGTAGGCTTCATTTCACAGGATGGGGCTTGGGGCTACAGCTGTACACAGTCTTCTTCCTCCCAAAAATATGATAGCTGCTCTCAGGGGTCAACACTTTCATTGTTTTGAATTTTTTGCCAGTGTCTGTTTAACTTAACTGCTGATGTATGTATTTATTTAAATAAATAGTGATGTAACTACTCTAATGTGTGTCTGTTTCAACAGGGTACGTGAAGCTGCTATGACAAGTTTAATGGAAGTGACGCTTCTGCTGGTTCAGAATGAAGCGGAGTTAATTAATGCCAACATGTATGCTACTTGTACTATTTTTGTGTCTTATCTCTTATAACTACATTCCAGTCCATACAAGAAAGCATTGCTTACATACTGTATATTTTCTCCTGTATTGAGTGTGACAGAACTTTTTATAGAAGTGCATCAAGATTACACCCATACAGAAGCTGAGAATATTGTATCTGTTTTTCAGAGAAACTTAACGTTACTAAAAGAAACTGGGTGGCAGTCCCACCTTTGAAATACAGTGTATCTGTGAGATTTGGTCTGTACTTGCCGCCTCTGTGGAGCCTGCCAGTATTGTTCACTTAAATAGAACGCAAACTTGCCCACTTATCCAGAGCATCGCATCATTAATTTGGAATGTGATAAAATGTGGAGATGAGTTTGCATTCATTTCTGTCTTCTTTGCAGAATTATTCGTAAGGAAATATAAAAAAATATAATTTACACTGAGCTTCTGATTTTTAATTTCATGATACAATACTCCTAATAGTAAAAAAAAAACAAAAAACAAAACCAACAAAAAAACCCCACTTAAGTAGTTTTTCAGCATAGCTTGAGCTGCAGCAAAACTCTCCTAATAATGGTGGTGTTTTATGGACAGAGCATGCCCAATGGTTAGCTGAATATACACATTTTAATTTAAAAAACTCCAAACTTTGAAGGACACTTTGAAGGAAAATACTGGATTCTGTAGGAATATGCTACTCAACCAGTGCCCGTTGTCTGGGGGCTTCCTCCTATTGGTCTGTTGCAGACATAGATTATTCACATGAAACTTAGAAAAGCATTCCTGCCAGCTGGATCACATTTTCTAAATATTCTGGGTCTTGCTGTAACTGAAGGAATTCTAGCTGGTTTTACTATCACTAGTTGTCCCTTCTGAAGGTATAAAGGGCCTCGCGGAACACAATACTGTAGCTCAGAGTTTAATTATGAACGTAGGCAGAATAGGATATCGTTAAAAACTAGCCAGAGTTGAAGAAGTAATCAATTTGGGATATATGAGATTTGGGATAGACCTTGTCCTCTGCTATGTGTGCAATATTCTACTTGAAAAGGTGCTTTTCTCAAGGTTCCTGCTCTATTTCCGTCTGAAATGTAGCAGTTCATCCAAACCATAAAGCACCTTCGTATCTTTTTGGATGAAGGGTAGTATGTGAATATCAAATACTGTGTAATATTAATGTCATGATGTTTTTTGATTGATCTATGGAAGATAAAGCTTTACAGAGTCTGTCACCATGTTGATGTCTTAAATCACTTGTACATTCATTACGAAGAGTTAAACCAGAATACCTTCATAGCAGGATATTTTTGATATCATTGAAACAATTTAAATTTAAATACGCATTCTACTGATTAAATTATGTGATTAATTGTTTTCTTCTTTGTAGTTGCAAACAGATTATGTGCTGGCTGGCTCAACAGTCAGCTGAAAAAATAGATAAATTTCGAGCTCATGCAGGATCTGTGTTCCTTACTCTTTTACATTTTGACCATCCTCCGGTTCCGCACATACCTTATCGAGAAGAGCTGGAAAAGATATTTCCAAGGTAATATATTGAAAAACATATCCTAAACTGGTGAAAGTAAAAGATATATGTACACAGTTACACCTAACACAAGCAACCTGATGTAATTTTTGTGCCCAAATGCCTAATATGTGTATGGAGGAATATTTGGTGCTGTTTGTCAGAATTTCATTGAAGCGTCCAATGAATATGCATAAACATATAAAATATTCAAAAGAAGAACTTATACTATAAGTTCCTGTTAAAACCATAGTTTCCTAAGGAGATAGGTCTTATATGATCATGCTGCATAAGTCTTTCTCTGGATCAACCCCGATAATTTCTGAACCCATCAGCCGATTTCGTGGTGGATGGTAAAGATCATGTCAGTAGTCGATGGGAGACCGTTGGTAAAACAGAACTGCTGGGAGCTGTGTTTTGCTAATCCTGCTGTTTATGGAATGTCTGGTTTATAATCTTATTTTCTCTTCATAATGTGAGAGCTGGAATTTATTGGCAGTCCCCCTTCCTGAATTCTTTTTTCCCCGACTGGAAAACATTGATTGATCATAATGATTATTTTTAATGAATTGTATTATTTTAACCAAGCTCTAGTTGCAGTAGTTTTCCAAGATGGAATTTCTAGTTAAAGCGAGAGTGAGAGCAACTCATTCCTGAATGGTGATTATAATACCTGATTAGGATGAGGAACATCCAACTTTGTGTCCCCATTCTGTTTGTTCAGCAGAATCTCAACCTCCTGTAAGTCAAAAAGTGCTCTGACTGCTAGGCTGCTGATCGATCTGTGGTGGGGTGTATGTGTGTCAGCCTTTCCTGGGATAAGTCTGTCTTTGTATCAGTTGTTGACTAGCTGTTGGTGGGAGGGAACTCAGAAAGGAACGCAAGAAAGAGAACTTGTTTCCTTGGTGTAGAGAAAAGTGTGTGGTTCAAATCCCTTATCTGAATCAGAACAAGGACTTGAAGATTGCTTCACTTTACTGGCAGTGGCTGAAGTTTTGATTTGTATTTTCCCTGTATGCTTAAAGACCAATGATTAATTTGATTGTTAGGTAATTCAGAGACTTCCTTCACTGACATGCTGCTTGAGGATGAGGAGCTACCATAGGAAAGTATGGAGAAGAAAGACAAGTGCACACATACAAGATTTTTTTTTTTCCTTCCCCTTTCCCCAGGTCAGAGAAAGAGACTCTCAACTGGAATGCCGCATCAGAAGCTTTCCCTCGAATCACCCAGCTTTTGGGTTTGCCAACATACCAATACTATGTGCTTTTGGGTCTCTCGGTGTCTGTTGGCGGATTAACAGAGACAACGGTAAGAAAGCAGAATGGCTTTCCTGTTTGGTAGGGGAATGTATTTACCTGATAAAATTGTTGACTACAATGTTTAGTCTGTTACAATGGATATTGCAGATACTTATTTCTGTGAGAATTTCAGATACAAGATTTTTAAAAGAAATCAAGTCATACTTTTAAACCTGATGGGCTTTATATTTTTCATCTTTAAAAGTATTATTTTCTTGGCTTACTGAGCATGCAGGAAACAAGGAGTAAGGACACTTCGTTCCTCATTTCCTGGCCTGATAGAACCTGAGAGTTCCAGCCTGTTGGCTCAGTCAGTTCTTAACATTTATTTGCTCACCCTACCAAGCTGTTAACATAGGAAGAGCCATTCAGCTAAATGTTGTGGCTAAATGCAAGGTGATTGCTCTTTTTAAATGAGGTGAATGCCTGTTTTCATTTGTAACCTGATGCAAGGTGTTAACTATTAGTTATCAATATGTGTTAACAATATGTTCAGAATTTTTTTTTTTGACACACTTTCTACAAAAGTACCAGAGAGATGCCAGAAGTTACATTACAAAGAAATATCATTCAAATGTCTGTCTGAATCCTCTGAACTTTGCAATCTCTCTTTCATTCTCCTGTGCATGAACAGTGTCTTTATCACTGGTTTTGGTATTCTGTTACGCTGCCAAAATCTTCCAGACTTTATTATAATTTTAGTGTATCCTTCTGTCCTTGTATTACAGCTTGTCTTGCTAGTTTCAGAATTCTTGGTTTCAAGATACTTGGCTTCTAACTTTTTTGTTATTTGATGTAGCCAAAGATGTAACATATGAAAACAGCTATTGGGGTAGGGACACAGTTCAATATGATACTACAGAGAAATATCAGACCAGTAACAGAATATTCTGGACTGTCAGTTAAATCTCTAAATTGCAGTGGTCCTGTAACAGAAGGAGGAGGTCATGAGTCAGCACCCCAACAGTGTTTAAGAGTGTTTCTAATTAAGATTGCCATCTCTAATTAAGAAAGCTGGTTGAAAAGTGGTAAGTGTCAGGAAGCACAGTTTTTGTGGAGAGAGAGCAGCTCCTGCTGGGTTCGCGGAAGGAGGTAATCATTTCGAGCTTGTCTCCCATGGCTTCCACTTCTGAGTCTTACCATGAGCTGTTCAGAATATGCCCAAATGATGGTTTTTGCCTGGTGCTGTGGGTTCTGCACTTGTGATCAAGAGATGTTTATATGCCTTTGGGTTTCATGTAGCTGAGAATTTGGTGTCTGTGCAGTCTCATGTATTTAAACCAAATTTGAGAATTTTAATGTTTCTAAAATGGCAGCTAATTGTATAGCAACGGCTATTTTAAAACTTTGAAAACATATGCTTATTGGTTTGTGAGAATAATTATCGGATAGACAACAACGTAACTCTTAACAGATTTTTTTAATAGCAGACATGCACATGAAATTCAGCTTTTAGTCAAACACAGTTAATTATAGGAGGCTCCACCAAAACCAAAGTTATTCATATAAGTACAAAAAGGGAGGGAGAAAAGTTGTGGAGCAACAGACATTCTGACTGCTAACCAAGGTCAGAGGAAAATTCTTATTCAACATTTTAATATCTTTTTTCTTTTTTTTTTTGAAGTTCTGGTTGTACTTGGTTTTGAAAACTGTAAACAGTTCAGTTACTTCTAGCTCCCTTCCCTTGTTACCATCTGCCAGTATATTTAAGGGAAACCTTCTGTACTGTTTTCAAAATATGATTTCGAAATTTTAACTTTCTGTGACCCTGCATTTTTCTTTAACACTAAAGGCTTGTTCCGGTTAAAATATTCTCAAGGGCTTTGGCTTTAGAAAGAGGATGACCTAATTCTCTTTCAAGCCACATAGAAGTGCAAGGAAGGCTCGAAGTATAGGGTGCTTACACTTGGGATTATACAGTGTGTGGTGAATTACATTTAATATTTAAAATGTGATACATAAATTAGAATTGATGTGTCTTATAATGACTTGTGTTTCAAACTATTCTATCAAAGCCTGTAGTGTTCTTTGCTGAATATCCAGGGACTGATTTAAAACATTAATAGAAAATTTTAAGAACTATTCCTATTAAATCCATATGAAAGAAGCAGATTTTTAAAATCTTGGATAAAGGAAAAGGATTATTCAAATATGTGTTCTTGCAGTAACCTGTGTGTGTTCTTGTGATCTCTCCTTTCGTCCCTCTCTCACTTAAAAAATATATACGCTGTCGTGGTATGCTGAAACCAGGACATACGCACATACACATGTGGACATAGAAAGTTAGAAGATTCTTGTATACTGCAGGATAATCTGAGTTCAAATGTCAGTTTGACTTTAAGTCATCTCGGGGAATTAGTAGGAGAAAGGCTCCATTGTAACTCAGTGGTCAGTGGCTATTTTTCTGTAGTTAAAATTGCTCTGCAGTATATTTAGCAAGAGTAGTTCTTTGTTTTGCTTTTTAAAGAGATTTTCTGAAATGAGCTGTGTGGGGTATCTCAGAAACATTTTGGTGGCAGCGTGGTTGCTGAAAGAATTGTAACTCAAGCCTTTGAAGTAATCTGGAAAAACGGAAGATGTCATTCCCTTTGGGATTTGGCATTCTGCAGCATTGCCTTGGTTCAAAGAGCACTTTCTCCATGTAAAAGAATCTTCTAATTATGTATCGGGCCCACAATGATGCATATTTCTTATGGCTGCATAAAAAATCCTCTCAGTATATGGAGATCAGAACTATACAATGCTGTTCTTTCTCCAGTTCACAAACCCTGTAGTTTCAGGGGTCGGGATACAATTTTGATATAATTTAATTATTGTTGAACTACACTGCATTTAAAATTTTGTTAAAGCACAGAATGTCCTGTCATTCCGTTCCCCCCATCAAGAGTGAGAATTACATTTTAATGTGTTATAGAAATTTTACATAAAACCTTAAAAAAAAAGAAAGCAGCAACCTATTTTGAAAATTCAGTTTTCTCCCAGGCCAATACCAGGATTCCAGCATGAGATGCCACAGACCTGTAACAATTGGAGTAGCTGGTTCCAAAACTACCTGATGAATGCATATGTATGTTAAAGCACCTGACTAAAATTAAAGCCCGTCTATGGCATATGGATGTTAATATTACGTATGTGCCAAATATATTATACAATTTATGTTTTACTTTCCTCAAAACGGACTCATTGTTTGCCAGTTATGTTTGACTGTATGTACAGTTTGGAGAAAATACTGGGCTTTCGACTGCTGCGTTAGCTCTTACAAATGAAAATGTTGGGACGTTCGTAGATGATGTTCTAAAACATCTGGTTACTGTGACGATTTGTATGCAAATTAATGCATATCTGAGTTGAAGGAACAGGCTCCAAATCCAGTTTTCTTGGTTGACAATTCTAGAGCAAAACACAGTTGAGAATAATTTCTGTCTTTTTTTTTTTTTAAAGGAAAAAAATAGTGTGAATTACTATATTCCTACTTCTCGTAAAATATCACTGAGTTGAGTCTTAGAGTCACTGGTCTTCAAAGATTTGATTTATTAAAAGGAGTGTTGCAAGTAAAACAAGGGAGACATGGTTTCACCTGTGCTCAAATTTAAATGATAGGCAGTTTTTTCTGAAGTTACTGGGAAAATAGGCTACTGCACTTCAGTGCTGTAAATTTGTCAGGATTAGAAATGATCCAAAACTAGTGTTATTTATTGAGCATAACATGGTTTCTTCTGCACATGTTACAGGAATGTTATGACTCTGTGAGTAGGTCTTTCTCTCTTGAAATGCTTCAGTGAAAACTGGAGCCTTTAGCAATTAGCTGTACATAAAAATGCTGATTTTGTGCAGGCCTTTCCAGTAGTTTTTCACTTGACTTCCATTTGTGGTGCATTAGGTGCAGCTGAATTCTGTTACGATACCTGGGGCTCTGAGGAGACTGTGGTTAGATGGGAGACTGACAACCATTAGGGGATGTCCATCTACTGAACGTCTTCAGTACAGGCTCTTCCTTTCTCATCATGCCCTGCTGGCTTTTTTATCTGGTCTGTCCAAGATAGTACTGCAAAGAAAGAATCAGAGCCCTTAGGAGGATTTGGCATCTTTATAGCTGATGGGGGGCTGAGATTTTGAATGCTCTGTTAGAAAACTGGATGCCTAAGCTAATTTTCTTTTGGCCGTATCAGTCCCACTTGTTGCCTCAAGACTCTTCAGAAGTATTGTACTTCAGTTTTGTAACAAACTGACTAGGAAACAATTTCATGAAGGTTTGTGTAGACACCTTATTTATATGCCATGCATCTGTCCAGAGCTGTTAATTGCCTTCTCCCCTTGCTGTAGCTACACTTCCTCATACTTTCCCCTGGTTCAGGAGGTAAAATCCTTAGGACTTTAATTTTATCATCAGATGAATGGTCCCTTTGAACGCTGTTCGCCTTATCATGTATTGCCTATCACTGAAGTATCTACTATTGGCTTAAATGATGGGAGGGTCAAGCCTTGGCAAACCGTGTTTTTTACTGTGTTTAATAAGAACAAGGTCATTCTCAGGCCTCCTCTTAGATTCTTATCCAAAGTTGTCCCAGTTCCAACCCATTAACCTCCTAATTTCCTTTCCCAGTCCTCGTGCAACCCCAGGGAAAGGTAAATGTCACACATTTGATATAGTGTGAATTCAGGGTTCTGCATAGATGAGGAAGACATTTGGAAATGCATTTCTCTGCAAATACTCATGAGCAGTTAAGGTTATAGCTCAGGTATTGTCCTCATAGGTTATCTGGGAAAAAAGGAGTGTTCACCTGAGGAGGAAATACGGACTTAACCTGTTCATGTAATGTTACCTTGTTATGTTGGAGTTTCTTCCAGTAAAGTTCGTATGGTCTATGCTGACTATTTGGAAAATGTCCCATTTTTAAACCTCCCAAGCAGTTATGTGATGGTTTATCCACACCTGTACTTTTGTACTGTTTAATTACTTGCTAGTGGAGAAATGCTGTCTTCATTATACAGTTTTTCTGATTATCCTGCTACTCTGTCTTGGGTTTGCAGAGCTTTGCAACATCCTACGTGTAGCTATGCTTGCCCTTTTCTTTCGTGCCCATTCTTGCCTTTTCAATCATTTGAATCTGCAGGGAAAGCATTGAGTAATTAAGCTTTCATCAAAAACTGGTGCGAGATCTGCAAGGTAGTTTAAAAGACAAAAGAAATAGGAGAGAAAATTACATGGTTAACTGTACATGTTTTAAGATCTTTTCCTGAGACTTGACTCGAATGTAACCTTTCTTCTGCTTATAATTGACATCTGCTAGTGTAAGGTATTAAGACAAGTATTTCTTTATTTGTAATGGTCTTAAATGCACATTGTTTTAAAGGGTAGTATACAATAATTAAGCAGGTTTTAAGTTTTCAGGAAATCTCTCTTCCTTACAATTGTATATCCTCTAAAGATCTTTCAGTGTAAGGATACAGTTTATGCTCAGCATACAGGGAAACACACAAACTAATATAACTTTTGGTATACGAAAGAACCACATTCAGTTCAATTCAGTATTTCAGTTTAGTATAGCTGGCTTTTACAAATGTTTAAATAATTTTCACTGAGATTTGACTGTCATTTTGAAATGCAGAATAACTGAATAATTTCTTTAAATTGCTTGACCCTTTTAAAGAAATATTTCTGCTTCTGCGTTGCCCAGTATGTTTCACTATAGAACAAAATAGCAGACTGTGCTACTTGCCAGGTAGTATGGATTGCTGTGCCGTGTTGTTTACGAGTAGGCTAAAGCTTTTGAAAATTAGTTCCGAGTTTTGATTCAAGGTGAAAATGTTTCTTGTTCTTCTGTGCTGATGCACCCATAAACATTACTGATATAAAATTTAAATTAGATAAAATGTTTAGATAGAGATTCCTCTCTTTTGCTTTCAGGAAGACACTTGTGACACTTCTCATACTGACCTAATATTTTTTTTTTTCTTTTCTTGATGAAAGGGTCAATCTTCTGAGGGAACTGATTGCACCTTGGAATGAGCTAGCAAAATGCTATGTATAAGCTTCAGAAACAAAATCTCCACTGACTTGAATAGGCTTAATTATTGCTTACAGCCTCCTCTTGACTCAACAGAAATTTATTTAACACTTGCAACCAAAACGGAAAGAAGTTCATACTTCAAAACTGATCTGCCCCACCTACCCTTCCCACAGCCCCCTTCATTGTAACCCAGTTTCTTATAGGGGGACACCCCCTAATCACCACCCCCCTTCCCTAAGCAACTTGACCAAGCCCCAGCAGGACTGATAATCCTTCACATCAGAGTCAGGAAAATTCGGAAAGTTGATTATGTTCATCCTTCATGAGGTATTTTCCTTTGAGGTAGTTTCTGTAACAAAAAACCCCAAATTTTTCTTCTCATCCTCAAGGGAAGTCAATTAATATTTTAAAAGATGAGCCTGGAAACTAAAATTCCTACCTCTCCCAGAAATGGAAAATCTTAGCATTAGTAGCGATGCTCATATAGGGTGTTGCAGCCCTTGTCCTGCTGCTCAAGGGTGTACCGTTAGCTGCCTGGGGGCATGGATCCCACAGGAAAGGGAGATCCCACAGTCTCTGCCTTCACCCCTCCCTCACTGCCGGTCCGGGAGAGGAGAAGCCGGCCTGGCTTGTGCTCGCGAGTGCTGTGGCTCCTCGAGAGCTGGGACCACAGCAGCAGGAAGCTGTCGAGTGAAGGCTGTAGCCTGCGATACTGAACAGCTGGCGTGACCCAAATGGACTGCTTCCAGCGGAGCCTTGAACATAAGCACTAAAACCTCCTTCTGCCATCTTTCTAAGCTAGCTGATTAACATAACAAAGTTAAACCAAAAGTCATTATTTCTGAGTTGTTTTTAATTTTTAACCCAAGTTTACTGCTGTTTTGTGTGGCCTGCACCATGTGCCCAAGAGCTTGCCTGCATTTTTCAGTTACATCAGCTTGTTTAATAAATATTACCTCTTGAACTTCTGTGTACTCTTTAACTTTCAGAGCCATAACAATATTATTATTTGAAGTAAAGCAGGATAATTGTAGTGGTTTGGGGATGTTTTATTCTGAGAGAAAGAAAATAATGAACCTTTAATGTGGTCTTTTTTCCTACAATGGGAAAACTTAAGAAGGATTAAAAACGCCTTCCTTGAAAAAGGGTTAATGAAAGTAAAATAGCCATATTCCTGTCAAATGTTGATACTGAATTTATACACTCAGCTGTTGTTGGAGGAAGATCTTCACAGTGCAGGTGTACGCTTCAGGTAGTGAAGGATAAGTGTAATTCTGTGTAGTCAGTGTTTTGGTGTGTTGCAGCAGCGTTTATCCCCTGTGCCTTCATTTGAGGTTCATTCTGTTGTAGCTCAGATACTCTGCCCAGAGCCTTTTTGACTACATGAAGAAAATCCAGAATGATTCCAACACTATGGAGAGTTTTTGTGAGACGTTGCTAAAGGTCTTTGAGGACAACCTGCGGAATGACCGGTAATGCTTTTGTTTCGCTTTTTTATCTTTAACAGCAGGACTATTTGAAGTCAGATATATGGCACACCTTTTTTAATATGCCTAGATAAAATTTGCCTGAGCCATGTAAATTTGCTTTAATACAGCTGTTTGGCAGTACCTTTGGCAAAATGTCTAACAGAGGAGTGATGGCAGAATATTTTGCATTTACTATAGTTTAATATTGCACATAATGTGATAAGCACCAGTTTTCATATAATGCAATATTGGGGATTGCATATTGCTGCACACTTTTCAGTGTAGTCTAGTCTGCATTTCGTTGAGGTAGTGCTTTTTCACAAATACTTGAAGTATAATTTTCTTGTGAAGATTTTTCTTTAAAGGTGACTCATTCTGCATAATGAGATTAATTTCTCTAAGCCTCATTTATCAAACATGTGCAAAATAGAAAACATTCCCTAGGGGGGAAAAAACCCACAACTATTAATAGAATTTTCAGTTTTACTTTATTTTTATTTTGTTTCTTGTCTCAGCTGTTGAAATAGAAAACATGACCATAGTTATTCCAGCTCACACATTGTGTGTTGGTTCATTTGGTAATTACCTGGAGTGAGAAGGTATTGTAACTTCTGATACATCTTGTGGAATACCTTGTTTATATACTAGGAAAGAAATTAATATTTTATACACTGTTAATTGTGTTTTCAGGACCCTGCAAGTTTAAACCAGGCGTGTTGTTAATTAGGTTTTTTCCTTTTGGCTGTAACGGAATGTCCCCCTCTCAGCCAACAAGGATGATTTAGCCAACACACAGAAGTTACTGAGCAACCCTCCTCTGTGTAAATTAGAGTTCGAATTTAAATATGTGTAGGTAGATAGGAAGTTTCTTTCTTTGCTTCTAATTAAAAATAGTGTATATATGTATGCCAAGAAGTGTATTTACATTGTTAAATTATTTTCTTTCATCAGGGTGTCTGTACCCCTCCTGACAATGCTGGACCAAATGCTGGCAAATGGCTGCTTTGAGATATTTACCATGCAAGAGAAGTAAGTTGCTGAAAGTCTTTTTTGTTTATTTTCCACCATGCAACAGGCCTCTTAAATCTTACACTGACTGCTGCTGAATGTTGCTCTAGATGTGGGTGCATAGGGCTCTTAAGTGTGTGTGTATATGGATGTAATGTTTTAATTTTCCTGAAGTGGGGCAGCTGTGATAAATTCTGGACCAGATAGCTTTGAAAGAGTCTTGATAAAATCTGTGACTCTCCTATCAGTGTAGAAGTTGGTTATTGGTTCATTGTTTAACAACCGGTACATTAATCAAACTCAATTTGCATGTTTCACCTGGCAGACTTGGGCCAGTATCAGATCCATTTTGCTTCTTTCCTTTACTAGCATGCATTTAGCATGCTTTTTGGAGAACATTCTTCATTGTACTGCGAGCCTTTCGCAAGGGCAGTGTCCTGTTGTGATGCTGCAAAATAGTGTGCCTACAAGCTATTGCTTCCAAAATCCCACTGCTTTTGTTAATGTGAGTATCTCCAAAGAAGTTAATTAAGATTATAATAAGAATAATAAAAAAGGCATGTCCCAGCTTTTCCACACCGAGTTCAGTCTCCTGGAAAGTATTTAGTTCAGGAATGGATAAACATGAATAAGGTATTCCAATGCGAAATCATGGGTTTTTGCAGATGTTTCAGAAGAGAATGATTTTTGTTTCAGTGACATTAAAATATATTCCACAAACTCTCGCAGGCAGCATCTTGGCACACATACAGATATTTGCAGAATTGTACAACGTGAATCCTACGAGCACGTATACTGGATTTGGAATCTGTTGATTCAAGAATTACTCACAGCGGATAAATTTGAAAAGCTTTTATCACTGTAAAAGTTTTAATTGAGTCTACTCTTGTTTTCAAGTGTGTATTTAGATAATGTCTCTTAAATCAAATTTGGCAGTCCCTTTTTGAATAGGAATTTAAAATGAGTGAAATACTCACAGGTGGAATGAATATTATTTGTTTGGTTTGGTAATCATGCCAGTGATCTGGGACTTCCACATAGGCTCCAGTCTTCCCTGCTGGGGAAGATGTTAGATTATGGGTGGAAATCCCAGGTAAAGTCTGTGTCTCTCGCATCATGGGTCACTAAACAGAAAGCATGTGGTAGCACCACTGCGTTGGCTGTGTAAGTGAGACTCAAACTCAATCCTGTGGTGCCATTGTAATGCTTTATTAAAAAGGCCTGAAATAAAACCCAGGGGGATTATGGGGGAAAGATTTTGAAGCTGATCCAAATGTATTTGCTTCCAGTTTGGTGATGAAACCAAAAAAGAAAAGTAATAATTATACAGCCCAGTGGATCATTCTCATGGCAAGGGAATGAAATATTGGCATGAAGTGCAAGAACTCATTATCATACGAAAGCTCTGGAAGGCCAGAGCTCTAGAAAGTTTAAAGATAGCTAGAAAGACAGAGAATTTAGTTCCTGCATGTGACGTTTTTTTGGTAATAGAGGTACCTTATGGTCGAGAGGTAATCATGAACCAGTTACTGTGTGTACTTCACGGAGAGCCAAGTGAGCCTGACATACCGGGTTCTGCTGTGCTCTAAGAGCCTGTGTGTAGATCAGCTGAACGTGGTAGATGGGTGAGCCCAAAATTATATTTAGTGCAATGTTTGCATTTTCTTACTTTGGCATATGTCGTTTGGATATAGTTAGGGATGGATAAACACCGATTCTGGCTCCGAGGCCTGCCCGCCTGCACTGTTGGATGCCACCTACTTCTTTTTGCATAGAAGAAAAGTGTGACTTTGGGCCTGGTTTCTGGAGCGGGACCAGTTACTCCCTTTTCAAAGAAGAATGCCATAAAAGTCTAGAAATAGAATCCAGAATGAGCCTGAAAATTGAGACACTGCTTGGTGGCATGAAAAGGCCATGTGTGCATGCAGTTTCAGATACTTTTATATAAAGTGTGCCTGTAATAAGAGGGATGAGGTGCACAGTTGTTTTTAGAAAACAGTCAGTCTTCCTGCTGGTGAGCAGCTTTCCCGCTGCTTCTGTTCTGCTGTGAACTTCTTGCTTGTCATGTAGCAAATGAAAAACTTTTCGGAGAAGCTGGGAATGAAACATTAGCATTCCTTGGGGTGTTTGGCTCCCGTTTCATCTCCTTCCCTCGTGTTTTACCACATTGGGCTGAGTGGAGTTTTAGCGACTCGGGTTGTAGGCTGTCTGGCATCAGGATTTTGCCTGTGCCAGCCGCTTAATTGTCAACTGTCACATTATAAAAAAAATACTTGCAAATGCATTTTGAAGTTTCAAATGGATATTGTGCACTATCCTGGACCTTTTTTCCCCTAATAAAACATTAGCAGTCCAAAGCAGGTAGTATCCTACACTGCTTAATTTAAACGGGATTAATAGCTGTTGGCTGAATTAGTTTGACACTCGTTAGGAGCTCAGTGCTCCTGTTAAAGCAAATTGCCACATGGTGTCACTCCTGCCCCGCAGAGGCAGAACCCACGGTGCATTTTCCTGCCTCTTCACGCCATATAGCTCATAAAGCTTAGAATACGCAGCTTGACGTTTCTGGCGTAGTTCTGTAGATGAATTTGAGCATTTGTGAAGTTCTCTGCATGGCTGGTCTTGTGATCTCTGTGCAGGAGGACAAGTGGACCACTGGGTGTTTCTCCTCCATTATCGTATTGTGAATGCTCGTGTTTAAAGCGTGGTTCATTTGTCATGCGTGGGTCATTTCTCTGCCAGGGCCCTGCTGAACCTGCCAGCAGGGAAGCGAAGTGTCGGGTAAATACCTGTCCAGTGGGGTTTGAAATGAATCAACTTTAGTACCACTGGGGTAATCAAAAGGCCATTAGAAGCAGCTTTTCTTTGTTGTGCTTGGCTTAGTTTGAATCTGTAGTATGAAAAGAAAAGCTCTGCCTGCCATTTTTCTGGCTGTTACCTCCTACTCGTCTGAAGCTGGCATAAACCTGCACGTGCAGCATGAGAGTTTCCCCCTCCCTTGAACTGGCGGGAATGGGTTGTATCGCTGCATGGTAAGTGGCATTAGAGAACTGTTCCCGGTTTAAAAAACTGTTGCCTTCTTCCAGTAAAACGCAGCTTGAGGTAGTTCCTCGATCTGTTCTGCCGTGTGCTCGCAAATTGTGCCAAGATAAGGAGGGAAGTGCGGGGGGAAGTGGGGGAAAACCATTTCTTCTGGCAGCAGCGCAGGTGTGTACTGGCCTAAAGCCTTTGTGAAACTGCGGTGTCATTCACTGGCTATTTCCTCCCTGCCCTGTGTGCCCTCTCACCGCAAACAGGGTGGTAGTTTTCAGTTGAAACATAATTTCTTGTCTGTGGTAGCACAACCCGAAACCTCCTGATTTCATCTCGGTGTACATTGTGAATTTGTGGAGCCGTATTCATAATAATGTAGGGAGTGTTAATTGATTAGAGAGACTGCTGGAGGCAAAGGGCCCCATGCTTGCAACAGAGCTGTCATAAATAAAGCAGAGCGTATTGGGCTTTTTTAAACTCACCAGTGGTTACTCTTAAAAGATAGTGGTAGCTGTCAGCTCCCTGCTGGTAGTGGGACAAGGGATAAGGAAGAAAAAGGAGACTGAACTGAAGCCACTTGCAAAACTGGCACTGGAGCATTGTTTTCTGGTTATGGCTCCTGTAGCTGCAGGAGTCATTCTGCTGGTCTTGTGAGTGAATGATCACCAGAGATGTTCAGTCTGCCAAGAGCCCTGATGGATTGCTAGTTCCTTAGAACGTGCAGTAGGGTTGGTGTAATACTCAGTACCATGTGAACAGAATAGCCTTCGAATGACAATTCAGGATCTAACACTTTCTGGAGTAACAAGTACAGCTGGCATTTCTCTTTCTTAGGTGCATGTATTTTGCATATTCAGCAGAAGTGTTCATGCGTTGTATATGTATAATATTTTTCTGGTGGCCTTACAGTGTTTTAAGATGGTATGTGTCCCCACTCATCTCCGACTAATGATTTCTATGTATTACATGCTCCCGTGGATTTTTTTAAAGCAATTTGCAGTATAGAGCATGGCAATGGCTGTCCTCTGGTTTTATGGCCACCCCAGGTGATGTCAGCTGAACTGTTGAAACTCAGTTCACCTTTAGGAGGAAAACGCCTGCGCCTTTTTGCAGTATGGTGTGCACCCACTTTACGTAATGTAAAGACTTCAGACTGATCCCTTTTTCCCAGATGCCGACTCTGTTTCTCCTGGCACTGTGCCCACACAGGAGAAGGAATTTTCTCAGTTTCTTTTAAAGAGGCCAAGCTATTTCAGTCATTTGAGTCATTAGTCCTGCCTGACTAATCTAGTGGCCCTCTATGATGGAGTGACTACATCAGTGGACATGGAAAGGGCTACAGATGTCATCTACCTGGACTTCTGTAAGGCCTTTGACACGGTCCCCCACAACATCCTTCTCTCTAAACTGGAGAGGTATGGATTTGATGGGTGGACTGTCCAGTGGGTGAGGAATTGGTT
>NW_008795314.1:2859342-2902027 GCF_000699145.1 Aptenodytes forsteri
GGATGCCCCATCCCTGGAAACATTCCAGGTCAGGCTGGACGGGGCTCTGAGCAACCTGGTCTAGTTGAAGATGTCCCTGCCCACGGCAGGGGGGTTGGACTAGATGGCCTTTAGAGGTCCCTTCCAGCCCAAACCATTCTATGATTCTATGATTTGAGATCACACATAGGTTAGGTTTAGGTACTACAAATGTGAAATTGGGAAATGACAGAAAGGAAGGTGCATCTGTTTTAAACACGAAATGCTGCACATAAGGTTACGTGTATTAAATTTATTCCAGATGCTCTTGTCCCAGTTGGTCTCTTTGTTGCTATACTTCTCAGCGATGTCCCTGTTGTTCAACCAATTTAAATCTCACCTAATTCACTATATTGCTGCTGCTCTGTGCTGAAAGCCAGGCATGCATTGCAGGTATTGTAATTAGTTGTCTACACAATGTCTTTGTGTAACTGGGGGTGGGAGGAGGAGAAATTTCACCAAGGTAAGAAAAAACGTATCTCCTCTTAGTATTAAGAGAGCAGAGATGCTCTTCCCTCATCTACCCAGACAAATCAATGTCCCTAGACACACACCCCGACTCAGTAGTGCAGATGCCCGTCATTCTCACAGTGTGTCTCCTACGTGCACGCTTTCCGTGCTTATCAAACTCCTTCAAATGTGGAAAAGTGCTGACGTGACTGCCGGCAATGGGTGGGCAAGGAACTTGTGCTTCCAGCATCTGATGGAGGGATTCTAAATCAGCCCTCCCCAGACTCTTTGGTCCTGAAAGCCACTGTCAGCTCTGAAAATGTCTTATGAAGCCTCTATCAGCATTGAAAACCTGGTAATTTTAGTTACTCTTTCAGTGTAGTTTTCTGGACAATATTGAGACAGCCATGGGCAGCATCCTTTAGCTTAATGGTTCCATGGTTTGTTGTTCAGTTTTTTTAACCAAGTCAGTATTTGTCAGTATTTTGTTAATAATTTTTTTAAAGTAATTAAAAAACACTAACTCTTGTCTGGAAAACTATA
This sequence comes from Aptenodytes forsteri, assembly GCF_000699145.1. Taxonomy (NCBI): domain Eukaryota; kingdom Metazoa; phylum Chordata; class Aves; order Sphenisciformes; family Spheniscidae; genus Aptenodytes; species Aptenodytes forsteri. The sequence goes on from NW_008795314.1 coordinate 2,860,354, forward strand.
CATAACAAGGTGCATTAACTTAACAAAACATCTTGTCGCTCCTATAAACCTCTTGTTTTAAATGTTCTGTTTTTCAACAGATTACACTACATAGCTTTTCTGAGTAGTTTTTATCCACAGCTCTGAATCATGGTAGCAAAAACCAGATGTTAGTTTTGCTTTCTGCTTTACATACACAATACAGTGAGGTTTCCAAAATATGCAGGCTAGAAGTAATTGTGCTTACTAGACAAATATGAAATAGTTTCTTTTGCATCAATGGCACTTCAGCCTTGAGTGTAGCAAGTAAAAGATTAAATAATTTGTACTGAAATAAAAGCGATATTCCCTCTTTACTTCTCTTTACTAGATCCTTGGAATATACTAACAATACTTGTGTTTGTATGAGTGTCTGGGAAAGAGCTGTGAGAATCACGTTTCCCAGACTCTGGAAAAAGAAAAGAATTTGCTAAATATATTTAAAGATGGCTTCATGACTCGTACACTTAACAGAACTGTAAGCCCTGTGTTTAATTACGTTGTCTGGAATCACTAAAGGAATTTGGGCTGTGAAATGGTAGAGTATTTAAGAACAACATTCATCCCCTTTCATGAAATGTTTGGTTGAAGACCTTAGGGAATGACCAAGGCACCACAATGATACACAGACTAAATAATTTTTATTTGGCTATAGACTATTTTAATTCCTGACATAGTATTTCTGATCATACCACGCTTTGTTGCAAACACAAGCCCTGGCTAACCGATTATCATGCATATACTGAATCAGCTTGGGTAAATGTAGTTCACGCCTCAGCGAACAGGTAGTAGCAATGTAAATAATTAATACTAATCTCTTCCCTTCCCCTGTAAAAAAGAAAAAACAAAGGCCCGGTAACATGGTGGCCAAACTCGCCTGTGCCTTTACCAAAGGTCCGCCTAAAGCAGGGTGTGCTGCTGTACTGCTCTGCGTTGTGTCTTTCCTCTCCTTTGAATAGCAATTTGGCATCTCTACAATCATTAAATGTGTTTTGAAATTCTATTGAAATCTATTTTTCACCTTTTTTTCTTTCCCATTTTCAGCCATCCCTTTTCAGTGAAGTTATTTACCCTTTGTAAAGAAGAGATCAAAAGATCCAAAGACGTCCGGAAGCTTCGCTCCAGCATAGGAGTGTGAGTTAATGAAATAGTCTTTTCTCTGCTTATAAAAAGTGAAGAAAATTTAAGTACAGTACATACCAGATGTAACAGCTAGGTCTACTTCATGTGAAATCTAAATGAAAAATGCACACAAATACATGTAATATAAGGTTGTGAGAGTTTCACGTACTTCTGGGTGGTTGGGGTGAAAACACATGAAGGATCTGATAAAATTTAACTACTTTTAAAATGTTGATATTCTTAAAGATGCAGTGAATCATTTGCTTTTGGCTTGTAGAGAGCCTGACTTGGTGCCAATGCAAAATAAATTAATTTATTAGATCTTACATATGCACTAGAAAGAGCTGAAAACACCTGCAAAATTATTATCTGGCTTTAGGGTAAAAGCCCTCAGTTCAGGAGCAGAGAAGTCAAAACAAAAATGTATCAGTCAGGAAAGACAATACTGGGCGAGGAGAGGAGGGGAAAAAAGCCAAAGCGTTGCGAAGCTGAACAAAGGTTCATTGGCAGAAACTTGGCAAAATTATTCAGGTATAGGTATGTCAAGCAATGATTTTACGGACTTCAATTTCACTTCTTTATTGGTAATGTTTTAAGAGTGCAAGAAAGCCCAAAATGAGAAGTTGCCCACGTTTCTAATTCGTCTTTCACTCTTAACCGCCTCGTGTAAGAGCCTGCCCTGTCCTTTCGTTGTCTATGCGAGAGCTTGATTCCCATGTGGTTTTTAGCGCGCAGACTTCGGTGCTGCCAGTCAGTAGCTTTAAAACCGATTTGTACTTGGCATAGATGTGTGGCATCTCAGTAACCCTTAAGGATTTCAGTGCCCTTACCCTCAGTGTTTGCTTTCCCACAGCACTTAGAATGTCAACTGAGATTTCCTGGCGGTAGCGAAGCTTCCCCTCCTGCCCTTTTTTCTGATACACATCTTCATTCTGATCCTCAGAATGTACTTTTGCAGTTATAACACAAATACCACACACGATCTCTTTTTTCCTTACGTTTTCTAGGTTTTGTGGCCTGATTCAATTTCAAGGAGACATGAAAGAGAAAGTTTTATTTCAATTGTTTCTCCTTCTTTGCCATCCATTTCCTGTAGTAAGTATTGAAGACATTGCGCATTATCAAATATTTTATTTAAAATACAAGCAAAAAATAATTTAAAGTACATTAATATCTGTTAAAAAAGAATGCTGCTTTAATGTATATAATAGCAGACCCTTGAGATACAAAACCTATCTGCAATGCTGCCACCTGAAACAGGCTACTGGATACTTGCAGCGTACCTGGCTATTCCACATACTGCTTTTCCACCTTCTGTCCTTACCATTTTAAATTAGAAGCAATTTAGGTGCCCAAGTCGTTTGTTTCTTTTACACAGCACCCAGCACAGTGAAGATCTGTTCACCATTTACTGCCCGAAAGCTCCAATCGGGATCAATTACTGTTAGTTTTGCAATATTTCTGATAGTGGCAACACAGTAGTAGTTCTGGTTCAAGAAAAACGTATTTGTTCTTTTTGTCAGGTGTGCCAAAAGCTTGTGCAACCCAGGAAAGTTTATCAGAAGTTTACCTTTTTCATGTAACTAACTGAAGCGGGGCACAAAACGCGAGTTACTATTCAGTATGTATGGGAGAAGATCATGTGTGGGATAATATTATTGTAGTCCTTTAAAATTTTTGTTGACTTAAGTGTTTGAGAGAGGGGCTGTGTTCACTGTGCAAGACCTGGGAGCCCCGACTTACAGCTGCTGCGACAACCGGACACGTAAAACGGCGCGCTCTGGCTTTGGTGCTCAGTACGAGGGTTTCACCTGGGAACATTTGTGGACGTTCCTGTGAGTGAGTGAGGAGCAGCGAGTGCACCTCGCCTGCTCCGGGCAGCCATTAAGCTGCATCTACAGTCGAGCAGTGTAGGAGAAACAAAGGCTGTCAGAAGTAATTGCAAGGGCACATAAAAAGAACGTGAAAACCCATGAGGTCTTAAAGTGGTTTGAGAAGACATTGAATAGCCTGGTGTCTGGCCAATGCAAACCAACATTGTTTATTCTAACATTGATTACTTTTGCCGATTACTTTTTGATAAGGTTAAAATCATACGGTACTCAGCAAAGTTTGATACTTCAGATCTTTCAGAAGTTCTGGACTGTTCAGAAACAGTCCAACTGTTTCCATGTTGTGTGTACTTGCTATGTGAATAATCTGTTACAGGAAGGGCACAATGTAAGAACTGGAGAGAGATCATTTCAATTTCATGTTTTATTGGTATTTTACATCATAAACATGTTTTGTTTTTACAGATGGGTTAATTTAATTTGGCACTACTACTCCAGAAATAACTCTATAATTTCTCTGCATTCCTTTGGTTATCATCAGGCTTTCTTGGGAAAAAAAAAAACAGAATTTGTTTTTGTTGCAATTTTGCTGTCTTCCACTTAGTATCTTTCTACGCATTGTACTTCAGAAAGCGGCCTAGCTCGCTTTTTCTGTACGCACACCAACATCACAACTAAACAGTGCTCTGGGAAAAATACTTGCAAATTAACCGCTTCCGGAAACTGGAGTGTAAAAAGCTAATGTTGCTCACGTCATCATCTATCTCCCAACAGTTTTTTAAAGAGTTTTGCTGACTCCAGACTGGGAAACCTATCTGTTTTGTGGGCCTACAGCAACCAAGTTAGAGCCAGACTTTGGCTCAATGAGTCACTTCAAAAAAAGAAATGCTCCAGTTGGGCCGTTCTCAAACATTTGAATTCATTCCCTGTGGGGGACAGATCTTAATCTGAAATCCCGCCAAAGTTTAATGAAAATATACCAATTGCAGTAGCATGCATTTCCTTGAGGTGCAGAAATGAAGTCCCTTCCTGCAGCAAATCGCTATCAGCGGCAAGGACAGGCTGTAGGTCTGAGTATTACAAAGTGTCCACCATAAAATGATGGTCAGTGTGAAGAACCGGTACCAGTAATGGCACTGGGCTCTTCTACAGGGGACTCCGGATACTTTACTAAGGGTTCCGCTGCCTCTTCCCCGTAGATACGGAAGACGACAGCCAGTCAAGTTTATGAGATGTTGATAACCTACAGCGATGTAGTTGATCCTGCCATTATGGATGAGGTTATGACCGTACTCAGCGATACCAACTGGTAAGTGAATTTGTTGCCAGATAAGTCATAAGAGCTGAAATAATTTTTGTACCACTGAAGTTTAAAAAGTGTCAGTGCCTTTGAAAGCTGGTGGCAAGGAAGCTGTAAGAAACTATACCGTAGTTTTAGCTATTGATCACCTTTAGGACAGAAAGGCATTGCTGAAAAGAATTCTTCTGTTCTTTAGAACAATCTAGTATGTTGTCCCACTGGAAGTGGTGTGTACAAAATCACCACTAGGTAAAGTAAAACATCTATATTTTTCTAACAACATGAAAAGGGAGGAGATCTTGGAAATTCTCCATGAAACAGAGAGAGACTGGGCTGTGCAAACAGTCAAACTTCAACTGCACAGACAGTTTCTTGGCATTTATGAGCACTGGCAGGATTTTGGGAAAGGAAGGATCTCTGCAAGCTGGAAAACAACAGAATTAGCAGAACAGCTCAAACCTCCCATGAAATGTAATTGCCTAAAATGCTACAAACGTTGTATTCAAGCAAATATTTTGAATTGGAACAGTTTAGATGTTTCCCAAGCATATTGATCGCATGAATTAAACAACCACTTTTATATAATGTAATTATTCTTTTTACCTACTGTTACCTGTAATGTTGGCTTCTTCCAAGCGCAGGGGGAATAGGGTCTCGTTCTTCATGAGCAAGATTCACCGAAGCAGCAAAGTGTCTTTCCGGGGCGGGAGGAACTCATTCGGTCAGCACCCTTGCAGTGACAGGAGGGGGGAATACTCACCATAATTTTGGCACTGTTTTTTCCTCTTCTGCAAATTTTAGCATTGTGCATTGTAGTCACCTGGAGAAGTTTATCAGACTGCATGCCTCGGGTATTTGAGGAAATACGGAGTTTTAAGATACTAATTAGTTTATTCGTTTTGCTGCCACATTAAACATTTTTCCTTGTTGCAGACGACTCCTGGGTCACGGGCCTACTAGCCCCACACCCTGCCTCAAACAGTAGTCAAAGTTAATACATGAGAATAGACAGATATAAAAAAATACATAATTTATTTAGTCATCATATTAAATGGCTTTTTGTCTTCATTCACATTTCATGGAAATAAAATTAACCTAGACATGTTCAATGAACAAATATACCTTAAGGTTGTGGTTTACACATTTTCAGACTGCATGCTTACATTATTTAACTGTTGTTTAATTTCTATTTTATTTCTGTGCTTGAGCTTAAATAACTTAGTTTTCTTTTCCCAAATACAAAGTTTGTCATTGTAAAGGGGTGGCTGCTGCTATTTTTCTCAGTTTTCCAGTACAAAATTAGAATAACGGTCTCAGATTTGACGAATTGGTTATCAACAATTTGCCTATTGTTAAAATGACTCGCTTAACTACATATTGATGTTTAGTATTGTGTTTAGTGTGAGTCAGTGCTTGCTTATGAAATCTGAATTTAAGAGCAGGCTTGCTCAGAAGTTACAGAAAGAATTTGTTAACAGAAACAATTGAGTAGGATTAGATTACTGCTGTCAGAGGGATGTTTACAATACCAAAGTTAGAAGTGGTACACACCAAATTGCTACAGAAAAAGCCGTGGTAGTACAGCTCTACTCATAAATGGGTTACTAAACCAAAGCAAAATAGTTCTGAAAAACCACTTCAGAAAACTAAATATTCTATTTTCACCTTGTCATTTTTAAGGTGTGACTGGCTGCCTGTTTTGTTCTGTCTTAGTTCAGGGCTTGCTCTGAGTTCCCTGTTGCACTATGTCCGTTGCGCTAAGACTAAAGATGAAAAGCAAGTTTACTTAAAACTTAATTGTTTTATCTTGGTAGATTTGAACTGTTTACAAAAGAAGATATTTGAAGTCCTTGCTGAGTGTCAGAGAGAGCTGCTTGTTATTCTCAAACTCTCTCAGTGCTAGAACAAGCATAGTAAATTCTGAATTACAGTAAGCATTAACATTAGGAAGCCAAATGAGAATTAATATTTGGGGAAGATGATAATTACTGGCATTTGCATATTTGTTCCTTGTTGGAACTACAAAGAGTTTATCATACAATTGTGTAATTCAGAGTGTAAACAAATTACTCTATAAATAATAACTCTTGTTTAGCTACGAGAAGGTTTCTGGTATTAAATATGACAAATTGTCCAAGGTGCCTAAAAAAAAAAAGTTCAGGTTATTTCTAACTTGCCCTTCATGCTTTTTCTGTGTAGTTTTGGACTCCGTTTATGTGCTAAGCGTTAAATTTTTAATAGCCCATTTACAGTTGTTACTTTAGAAAAACAAAATAAATCTACTGAATTGGTGAGTAATACTAGCAGTCTCACAGCATTCCGGTTAGAGCGGTAGATTTTTTACAACATGGAAAAGAATGTTGTCTGTATGGATTTTTGGCATTTGGGGGCTTTTTGTAACTGACGGTTCTTGAGGAAATTATCTCACAGACATCATGCTATTTCAGAAACTTTTTAAAAGACTCACAAGTTTTAGGTCTGGATTTTCTATTTCAGGAGAAAGCTTTTATAGATTGTAGGATGTTCTCTAAATCCAGTGACTTTAGTTAAATTCTTGATGTCAAGTTTTCTAAAGCAAAAAGGAGCTATAAATTCAGAGAACAAATTAGCGAACCTCTAGTCAAAAGGGTTGTATGTGTAAGTGTTATTTTTTTTGGAATACAAAAACCTAGAAGAATAGTCTGGGACATTATGGTTTATCTGGCTTGCTTAAGAGGGTACAAAGATGCGACATTTTTCTTGAAATGTGACACAACAAAAACTTCTGCAATGTGAAATGTACGTGAAAGTATAGATGCATACATAGTAATATAATAATAAAATGGATGGCTTAAGAAGTTGTATGTATGTAGCCAACTTCAGGTTTTAATTTTTGAATTAACTGGAAAATACTTCCTCATGCAGGGAAGCTGAATTGCCAGTAGTAAGAGAGAAACGCAACTATCTCTGTGATCTCATGAAAGTGCCCAAACCACAGCTGGTATCCAAGGTAAAGTACGGAAATGTGCTCCTGAGGGTTTCTTTTTTAAAGAAACATAGTAATGATCAATTGTTCCACCAAATCTACTGTGTACTTCTGAGCAAGAGATGCAGTTCTTCACTGGTGCATGAATGTACCAATGTCCAGCAATTCCATATATTCCGTAGTAAGCTGTGAGGACGTTCCTCCTGCTGAAGACTGTTGTCTTAAGCTCTTCCAGGCTCATTTCTTGAAAACATTTCAGACTTGCAGTGTGACATCGTACTTAGACAAAACACAAGAATGAAATAATACAGTACAGATGTTTCAAAAACTGTTCATCTGCCCTTTCTGGGGAAAGAAGGAGGATAAAAACTTCCCAGTCAATTTCAACAACGAAATGATAATGTGGCTGGTCGTGCAAGCCACAGAATTCTAACACTGCCTAAGAGGAAGAATATAGTCTAAACGTTAATACATTCATAAGATGACAGACATTATATCCACATGTAGGTCCCATTCCATTTTAATGCCGATAGTTTGGAATTGCCCATCTGCTCAGGATTTCAGAAATACCGAATTTTCTGCTTTGGTAAGAGTTCCTGAGAGGTTCCTTTCCTCTCTCTCCAAAGATGAGGAGGCCGAATTATTACTGTTTTAGAGAACATGTGTTACAGTTTACGAAGAAAAATTATTTTTACTTTGAGTATTACAAGACAAGGTGAAAACCCTTGATGACTCAAGGCTACTTCCCTAATATCACAGGCATCCACAGCATATAATCCATTCTGTAAACTGATTAAGCTTAAAAACAGTGGTATCTCAATTTATTCTTGACCTTTGTAATTTTCATTGTTCTGCTTTCATACTTCTAGAAAGTTTTGTCCTTTGTAATTAGTTTAGAATTCAGAAACATCACCCGTGCAGTCTTCTTTCCTAAGTTTTTCCTAATAGAGGGGATCTTCATTCCCTTCATTTTCTCATTAAAGTATTTGAACACCATTAAGTTTATTTTCATGACTAGAATTATGCAAAGCATTATTTTGTTGCCCTGCACAGTTCCATTGCAGAATTGCATTAGCCTTTTTCACAGCTGCAGCATCTGTGGCTGAAAGTCACCGAGTCTTTTCTCCTTCAGAGCATCTAAAGGTGATCTGAGCTAACGGCACGTTTAAAGTGCTTGTTGAACTGGCTCTTTGTGATACTACATGTGTACGTCTTTGAGGTCAGCCAGTTCTTCCTGTGTGATATTCTGATAATCCTTTACACTGAAGATGCTTCCTAATGTAAGTAGGTCCTGTGTTTTGAGTTGTCATTGAGATATACATATTAAAAAAAAAGGTATTAGTCTTCTGACCAATTTTTTAAATATACTTAAGACATCTGTGAATAACCTTCAAAGACACCCTGCTGTCCCCAGAGCAGTTTTCTCTGCTCATCTTCCTGTTCTTACTGTCTACAGCTTTCTGCTTTTAGTACAATTTTAAGAAACCCCCGACTAACATTTTTGCAGTTTTGGAAAACAAGAATCTGAACCTCTTGCCCATCCAAGGCATTGTTTTTAGAGCAAAAGTTGACCTGAGCATTGCTGTTTCAAGGCTTTCTAGTCAACTAATAGAAATGTTATGTTCAAAATGAAGATGTTACAAGATGAATTCACTGATCTCAAAAAAACTTATTTCAACTCCTTAATTATTGGAGGCTGAGAGAAGCCTGACAAGTTAGGAGAAAACTGTCTCTGATATAAACAAAAGAATAAGAAATAGCCCAATAAATACATACAGATATTCCAGACGGAATGGTTACAAATATATCATGTGAAATCTGGAAGTTATGTGGCTGAATTTGGAACTTCACCTCTTCCTCCTCTTTTAATGTAAGTAAATAGTTAGTATAACTTTTAGCAAAAAGTTAAGCCTGCACCTGCCCTGAGAGCTGCTGGAGTTCACTCCGAGAGTGATACTCACTGAACTTGAAGGAGTTTTCACAGCTGTCCAGATGGCCCAAGTAGCAGCCAGTTTGCGCTCACACAAGAGCGCACAACACTGCTCTTCTTCAAGAGCTCACATATCCTGAGAACAGAGAAGAAACAACAGGGGAAGCCAAGCATAACATTATGGAAAGTGAATGAAGTTAATTTCACATGAAATCAACGCTTACTTATCATTCCTTTAAAACTTGTACAAATTAAAGGGTAGTTAAAAATGAAGGTGTTAAAAAGAACTGTAAATATTACAGCTTTGTACATCTATATTTTCTTCTCCATTTAGTTTGCTTAATTACATGATTGGGATACTGTTAAAATAGCAATACATGCTACTCCACGTGACCTCTCTTCTTTCTTTCTCTCTTGTAGAGTTCAGCATAATGAAGTTGCAGGCGCTGGCTGCTGGTTTGTGAACTGAAGCACATGGTTCGGCTGCCATTAAGGACTGGAAGAGTTTGTGCTGCGGCATTCTGACAAACTGGATTCTCAGCACGAGCTGCGAAGTGCGCTGTTTAACAAAATAAGAGGCAGAGATTATGTCTTAAAGCATTGTGCAGATATGCCATATGAAGGCAGCAAAGATTCATTATGTTTTCAGTTTTAAAAGTCATTATCTGTAGCCACAAGATGGCGGTTTCTCTTCATACTTCTGTCACAACTGACCTGGGGTTTTCTGATGTCGGTGATTTATACTTCTGCAACTCTGAATGGAGCCATTCAGCCTGAGCTTGCTGTACACACATGAAGTATTAAACCTGGCTTGCTGCATTAGTCTCTTAAAAGAATTGTTTTTCTGCGTTAAGAATGGCAACGCTTAGTGATAATGAAATCTTCCTGAACATAAAGTATCTCTGTGGCTACGTCTGTCATTCTTATGTCACAGTCGAACAAAATCCCGGTTTCACTTCAGCTAAAGTCAAAGCCTCTCTTAATAGCCCTTTATATAACTAATTCAAGCAAATGTTTTTGTAGTAAACTAGCTTTAAGGACTGAAGCTTTATTTTTTTCCCCTTGAAGAATACAGAGGTGACTCAGTACTTCAAGCAGCTGCTAGGAATTTAGACCATTTCTTACTGACTAGAAAATGAAATGGCTAAAACATTTATCTTCTTTAGTAAGACTAATGTGATGGGGAGGACAAAGCAACATGATACCCTAATTACACTGTGTTATTTGATGGTTCTAATTAAATCCCACTATCCCAGCACTTCAAGTAGAACAGTGGCTTTGTGTGTGTGTATACACATACACATACACCCCCCCCATGAAAATTTGAAAGGAAGGAAAAATTCAGGCAGAGGAGCTAAAAACAAGACAGTTTCTCTGTGAAGTACCTGCTACAAACTGCAGCGATCTCCTACTGCAGGTGTACTACAACCTGTCTCACTTTTTTAAGAGTCTTTTTGCTTTTTAAGAAGATAGATAGCTGTAAATTCTGTAATCCAATACTTCTTAAGTATACTTGCAACCTGGACTGGCAGATGAAATTCAATGTAGATCAGTGTTATCCACTGACTAACTATTAAATAGACAGTACTCAATTCACATACTGTGCGTCAGACCGAGTTGGCCATGTGGCTGCACACGCCAGAGGGGCTGCGTACAGGCATTACTGCAGAAGAAATACTACTGAACCCACAGCCGCTGTTGTTACAGTGTCATTAAAATGGAAGTTCCTAGTACGTTCTCCAAAGATGTTGGGTTTGCAAAGTTACACCTATAGGTCCCTGCTGCAAGAAAAACGCGAGTTGTGTTGGCAAAGCCTGCTTATTCAAAAAAACCTGAGAGGGTCCAGGTCTGTACGTACCATCATCGGGCTGCCAGATGATGTTACAGACACAACTGTACTTTTCACGCAGCCCTGAATCGGAGGATGCCACACTTGAATCTCAGTACTAGCCCTGCGCAGAGCTTCACCTCCGCAAGCACCAGCTGCTGCTCCCCGTAGCAGGAAAGGAGCCAATCGCGGGGAATGGTTGAGGGCCCCCGGCAGTGTTTGACAGAAACCTCTCTTTACACTTCCAGTGGTTACAGGCTTTGCTTGATGCATTTTTAAGGCTTCCCTATGGTAACAGTCCTCCTGTAATCTTAAGGCCTGTATTTGATGGTTATTTAAATTAGAAATACAATTTAACAATCAAACTGAGTTTGGTAAACGAGTGATGTGCAATAGTAAAATGAGCAAATAGCATTTTCCGTGGTGTAACTAGGACCTCCCTTAGACAGGGGTTACTCAGCACAAAGATTAATTTAATGAAGCACGAATTACTAAAAAATTCTAAACCTCTGAACACTTTGGACTTCCTACACACAGATACCTAGAGGATAACACAGCTTCAATATCACTGCCTTACCTTGGTTTTTAGTTAAAGTGATAATAATCCATCCCTTCCTTCAAGTTCAGCGTGTTCAGGTTTGTTTCAAATGCTCCACCTGTCAAATCCTGCGAGGGAAGAAAAAAAGAATTAGACCAACCAAACTCATCTCGGGTTGTAACAGGTTTTGGTAATTTGGTTCTTTAGACCACAGAAGGAAGTCCCTTTTGCAGAACTAAACATAAATAAACCAAGGCTCAGAAATGTTTCCATTCAAAAATTAAGCATATGCTGAAAACCTGGTGTTCAATTTAATATGTTTGGGGGGGGGATATCAGACAACTCATTCTCCTGCGGCCGTGTAGAGCACAAAGGCTATGCTAAGCACAGCTCTGCAGATAGCTATCTGCACATTTTGTTTTCTAAAAGGCAGGCGTTTTCAGAGAATGGACCAAGGGAATGAGTTTGACAAAAGAGCAATTTTTGTAGATTTTTCAACAATGATTAGCTTGTCCGACGAAACAAATCCTTCATCAAGCAACTGAAATACTTTGCATAGTTAAAGGTGTTTCCTTTTGAGCCCTAGTTAGTTACGTTAGCTGAACAGGAACCTGGTAGGGTCGCTCCATGAGCAATCTTGCAAGGCAGTGATGTCATTAAGAAAACATCCCCACTTCAGCGTTTCTGAGCATTTCTACTTTGGTCTTCCTGGAGTCCTTAATTCTACCGATCTTCAGGAACATCACCAAAAAAAAATAACGCATTAAAGCTCACAATACTACATGCTGTAGGTGAAGAGGTTGCTAGTGTTCTTTTGGCTGGCCCCGAGCAGCAGTATTGAAGTTTTAACAATGCACAACAGTACTGGCAGGTGTTTAGGACAGGAAGCCACAACAACAGTCCAAGTGAAACTGTGGCATTAAAGGAGGCGGAACGCTAGGCTTTGGCTAGAATAACTGGATTGAAAAAATTGCTCTGGGATCTTTAATGAACCTGAGTTCAGCAACTAAGGTTTCTGTCTCACACGGAGCGCTCTACATCCAGCTTCCCAGCTCGCCTTGGACCCATCAGCTGAACTGCTTCTAAACATGCTCATGGTACTTGGGTGTTGCTCGGAAGCCTTCTGTTCAAGGAACATGGCCATCTCCATCATCGGGGAGTCTAGTAACAAAACAAGCTGACCCATCTCCTCCAAACCTCTGCATTGTTTCTGCTGCCTGAATTTATACAGGCAAGGAAACACTGCATGTGTACATTTCATACCTCTTGCCCAAACGAGCATGCTGTGCCTCAGGAGCACAGATTAACTCCCCTCTCTCCTATACGATTCTTACCTACCTGCCATGTTCTTCTATTTTCACTAGCAATGCCAAAAAAATACAAAGATGACATAATCTGATCCAGAACTTCAACACAAAACATAACCACCAGTCATAAAATTCGTAATTGAGCTCCGATGTTTACTAACCATAAAAAAAATAAGAATAGCTAATGAATAATTTGGAGAAGGGCAGGAAAGGGCCCGTGGCACCAGGCTTTTTAAACAAGGGCTCCACTTACCTAAGTTAACCAATTCTTATCTGAGCGATAAGGCCCCGATTGTGAAAGATGTTGAGTACGTTTTGGTTTTTTTTTTTAACTTCTTGAAATCATGAATGCTTGATGGTATTTAATACTTCGAACGACTGGGTCCTAGTTTCGCAATTCAGTTAAGATCCCAAACTGTCCCTGGTCCATCTGCAAAACTTACCACTCACGTCAACAGGGAATTCTACTCAGAAATGTAGGCCTGGATTACGACCTTTAGTCTCTGCTAATGATTTCATAAACCCAAGATTTCCCAAGTTAGGACACAGGGTACGAAACAGTTGCGGTTTCAGCTTGCTGGAAAATCAACCTGCTGTAAAGAAGGGTTAATAAAAAAAATATAAAAAAGCCCAGATGCTAAATTAAGCAGGAGAGCTAAAAACAAATCTTTCATTCCCAGAGCACAAGACTGAGGTGACAGAACAAGGCAGGGTTTTACAATAACTGGTCTAACAGTAAATTTACTGAAAACTTTATACAATAAAACTAGTTTAATTACCGAGACAGAAAAATAGAAAATCCCTTTCATTGCAAGCACTTGGAATCCATGCCAAAACAGGGCACAATACATGATTTCTAAGCGTTTTGCTTTTACCTCAAAGCAAGAGAAAACACACAGTGCAAACCCTTAGGTGAAGTGGGACTGCAGGCTGCTAGACAATTTTGATGAGCTAAAGCCACGATTTTATTCTCTTCAGCAAAAACTTACACGCAGAGAGCAGAATTTCAGCTACAGCCCTTTGTGAAGCCGTTTTCAAATGCAAACTGAGCAAAGCTCACATAGGATGACTGCTTTTTCAAAAATGATTTTATATGGTAACAAAGTAATGCCAACGCTAGCAAGGGAGGAACTGCCTGAAAAAATAAATAAGCAAACACTGCTCCAAGTACGTGGCCAGCGGAGTTGTTTCTCGCAAACAACCCACTTAATAAACATATCTAATCTTCAAAATTACCCTCTTAGAGCTGCATATAAACATGCAGGTTCTGTCTGTATCAAAACTAAAAAATAATCCCCTACCCTGAACAGCAACATAAAAGACAGTAAGGCCCCAGGACACTTTCTTCTTCAGAAGGATGGTGATGAACTTACATTGGTAAATAATAAAGCTAAATTTGGAAGTCTGGGATGTTTAGGAATTTGTTGGTGACTTTTTTGTTTAAGAAATTCGCTAAGAGGATCTGCAGTGAGTTCTGCCTTACGTAAACTTCCAGCAGTTCCATGAACATGGAGCTAAGTTGTAGCTGTTGCGTTGACAGCTGTCTACACAAGACATGTCCGTATGGTCACTGGGGTTTGTGATGCTTGCTTGCTGCATGACCTGAAACACAGAGCTGGGTAAAGCTACTTGCCCTAAGTAGTTTGAAAATACAGGTCATTTGTAACCTCTCAAACACAGCAGTTTTGGTTTTGCCCCCACAGTACGCGCAAGGATAGCACCCCTTTTGCAGAGAAATTTTATGTCTCAATTGTAGTCTTTCACATCAGACTGGGACTTTAACTTGTAACAGCAACACTTTTTGCACAGTTTGATTTGATAAATCTGGGTGAATAGCATCAGAGAGGCAGCGATAGCTATCGCAAAAAAGAAAATATTTCTCATTTGATGCAGCCTTAATATTTTATGTACTTATCCTCTATCCTGCTTTTTCCTATGCTCCCACTTTCAAAACGCATGTTGGAAGAAGAAATGTAGAAAAGCAAGTGGAAAGTTTTGGTTTTAGCTGTTGCTTCATGTGTGGGCTGCACAGAAAGCACCACCTTTAGTGGTCAGGTCTAGAAGCCTGAAAGCTGCTGCAGACAGATACCTCGATATTTTAAACCACAGACATTTATCAACTTGTTTTGTTTTGGTAGAAGACTACTTTCCATGACAAAACTACTACTGAAAGCTGCGGCCATTTCAATCCGCCCACAACCTCGCATGTAGTAAGAGTGGGATTTCACGGGTTCTGACAGCCTCCACGAAGACTCCTAACAACAGTAGTAAAATACAGCACGTATGACAACAGCTGAAAGAGGTTGCTAAAAACTATTCCTTAAGATCAGCTGCAAAACCCGATGGTAGAGAAAAGGAGCGTCCAGACGACTTTGTTCTGGAGTGGGACTCGGAGCACTGCTGCTTGCTTCCTGAGACTCTCCGATTCCTTTTCTCTCTCCACTGGGTTTTATGCTTCCTACACTTTGGTACAGATATATTTATGGTTTTTATTTCTTTCTTACGATGTCTGTCGTTTCTCAGGTGATAACAGGGTATTAGGCACCACTAACAGAAAAATTTGGTTTCAGTTCTTTATTATAAATTTGTTTTTCTAACAACCTGATTCTCTGTCTTCGTAATATTAAAATAATAATATGGTATAATGACACAGGTGTACCGTGAGGTTCGTATTATTAACGGGTATCAGTATGTTTAAAATCTGTAGAAAGGTAAGCTCCATTATGGACTTTTATTATGTTGTTACGCAAGTTTATTACCAGCATTGTTCTTGACTGGCCACTATTTTGTTTTCCCAGCGTATAACGCTGCGGGGACTCCATGCGCATTGATCTTCATTTACCTCGGCACTAGGGTGTTTTTGCCATCAGCTCTCGTAACACCAGCTTCCACAGTAGCCAACTGTGTAATTCAATCATGAAGTGAGAGGGGTAAGGAGGTAACTTGCCTGCAGTTTCTAGAGATGTGGCTCCATACGAAAGGCCATTGACTTTCTTACATTCTCCTAAAAAGTGAGCTGCTTCAAAGACAGATTTTAGAAGCAACTTTACAAACTCTGAAACTGTTTCAAGTAGGTCAGACTGTATTTCCAAAGAAAACACTGCATATTACTTAAACGATACTATGGCCTATACTGTTCTGTGATCAGCAAGTAGAAAATGCTCAGTGGCCGTGAGCGGAAAAATAGACTGAAATCACAACTGAAGTCACGGACCAGAGTTTTCAGGCAAGATGTATAATAGTCTCATTGTAAGGGCTTCGCAAATTAAACGTGCTTTATAACAGGTTGCACAGATGTTTTGTCTAGGGACTTCCACCCACCATTATATGTAGTATGAAAAATTAAATTAGTTGTAATATTACTAGCTTATCCAAGAGCTTATCAACCAACAGTACATGATAATGCCCTAAGGTACTTTCAGTCTTTCTTTACAACTCATAGTTATGATCTCAGAGTTGATCGTAAAGTTGGGAGTGCTAAGTTAAAAGCAGACTGTACCAGATGTGATGAGATTTGGCTAATCAATCTCTGAACAGATCTAGTACAGCATTAGAATGTCAGTGTTTATACGTAGCTACAGGTTTTAGTTACTGTTAGAGACTTCTTTACTAGCATTTGCAACTAGAATGTATTTGCTATTTTGCTTTAAAACTTCTGTGTTATCCCATACACTGTGCTTTGCTATTGTAAATATAACAGCAAAATAACTGGTTATCATCTTCTAGTTATGTTATTAGGTCAATTAAACCAGCTGAAGTAAGAAAGTTACCACAGTCAGGCACAAAAGAGGCTCCAGAATTGGCAGTGCCAAACAAAATGGCGTGTAAGGTCCGAATTAAAAAACAAAGCCTTGCCGTTCTGGTGGTTTAACCTCAGTCAGCAACTGAGGCAACTAGGAAGAAAATTAACTCTATCCCAACCGAAGCCAGGACACATACATAGGGCTGCACAGTATTAGGAATAAGCGAGGCCAGGTGGCTGACTGTATATGCTCATTTGTGTATATAATGTTGGGCAAGGAAGTAAAACAGATCCAAGCTCCTTTACAGAAGCTGTACCTTTTATTATTCTTAATACTACTTTACTTAACACTGCTGTTTTAAATCCCTGAAATACTCTGCACAATCAATTTGATTAAAAAGGCCATTCAATTGCATAGTAGAAGCTTCTGGGAAAAGCTACTTACAGTAAATAGAAATTCATGTTCATAAGGAGCAAATACTGATTTTGCACATAAAGCCAAGGCTAAAGGTGGTTCTCACCAGCTTCACGCAGATAATGAAAGGTGGAGTTGCGTCTCTGAAGTGACATATAGGAATTTTTGGTTTTGGTCTCTCCTGCAGGAAAAAGCAGTAGACTTCAGTAGAGAGGCACACAGGATTACTTGTTAGCTTAGTTTTAGGAGCTACTAAACACTAAAAGGGGAAAAAATTACTTTGAGACCTCATGCTAAATAGTCCAGCTGGTCACATGCTTCCGCTCATTATTTTGCCAGTCGTTTCAAGTACCCCTTATTTTCTTACCATAATCTTTCAATACAATTGTGTTTCTTTGAACGAAGTTACACGTTACACCAGATCTGAATTAAGAGCCTTCTGCTGTTGAAAGGAGAAGGTCTCACTCCTCTCCTCCGCTGCTTCTTCCTTACCTCCAAGCTCTGCTTTTAGCCCTTTCCCAAACAATTCCCTCTTTGATCTGATTGCAAGGTATGCTGCTTTAATAGCCTACCCCATAAAAAAATATGTTCTTTCTTTTTTTGGCAGGTTAATTTTCTGCCACTTTAGTGAGCTGCATCAGCTTACTGTGCCATCAGAGAAGCATCAGAGCAGGCACAATAGCGGATACAAAGGAGAATCTTTCCCTCTCAGTGGGAGCTGTTAAATGGCTTATGCCCAACTGGGACTTCACCATGGATCCAAGCTGCAGAATTTTCTAAGGATTCACAACAGGTTGCAGTACAATCTTCTTTACGACTGATCTGAGAGGATGGGTATGTCTCAGGAGGACAAATGCACAGGATCTGTAACAAATATGCTGACAGTATTACTGCACTGGTAGTTAGTGAGTCCTCGGTATTCCAGGTCAAAATCCTGAACTCCGATTGCTTTCATGCGGCTGAAAGCACTCATCTTCCAGTATAGAATTTGATTTTACAGTTACCCTAGTCTAACCACAAGCTGTATCTGAGGAGGTGCCCCTCCTCTCCCTCTACCCCTCCCCTCAGTCCTACTCCTATCAGATATAAGGAACACGCAATCTCAGGGTAATTTGATTCACAAGATAACTTGCTGGAAAACCTTTTATTTTGAGGGTTCCTTTTCTGCCAGATAACTGAATCAAGTCATCCTTTAGCCACAAGATTGCTAGACCCATTATAAACAAAGCAGTGGGAGTGCGTGGCTGAGGCCAGCGAGCGCAGTCAGACCACCCCTGCAGTTAGACTGGCTAAGCTGTAATGTCAAATTGCACTCTCGGAAGACTGCGCTCACAGGATCTGATCCAATGCCCAGTGAAACTAAGAACTGTCTTTTCACCAACTGTTGTAGGGACTGAATCTGGATGAAGCTTTGCTCCTGGTCTTGAGCTAATTGCTATCATGAAATTAATACTGCGACAACATTTTTTTTCTATATGGATTGTTTATTGGCATCTAAATACCATGCTTCCTTGTCTAGGGAATAAAATGTTGCCACCTACAATTTTAGGCTCCCAAGGAACCTATCAGTTTTGTTCAGATACGGTATAATATACAGATAGGTTACAATTAATCACAGAAGCTTTCTTTATTTTAACAGGTATTTGACTTTTAGCCATCATGAGCCAAATTCTACTCCCAGTTAAAAGAAAAGCGTCAGTGAAGGCATTGTTTTACCCCATCATCAGAATCCTTTCAGAGTATATATATTTTTGTCTTTCTAAACTGACTTCAGTGAGTGTGAGGTCCGTAGTTCTGGCTCCATGGTTCGCATTCCAGGATCAATCCCCAGCTATCTAGTCTTCTGTCACGGCCTCCTCATCAAAATGAGTTGTTATACAGTATTTAAAATCAGTGATGTGTTCTTTCATCACATTTCCCAGAACACTTCTAGATCACAGTAAAGAATGCAAGAGTACTTATAACTAACCTCAGATTCTTCATAGGTGTAGAATCCTTTTGTTATTTTCTTTTCATCAACATCACAAAATGCAGTTACCTGGCAAAAGAGAAGCAGAGCATTTCAATACCATTCTTTGGTACCAGCAGATATTTCACCTGTAGCGTATCTACGTAAGTAACACTACAGGCATGTGAATGAACCCGGGAATAGGGCAATGCACCCTGGTCCTCCTACGGAGCTTAAAAATTTATTAAATCCTTTCCGGGTGTATCTTAAGGAGATGGGCAAATTTTGTAGCTGTCTATGAGCACATTATGTTTTTATGAACATGAGAACAGGTAATCTAAGCTACTGACTGCGTAAGAGAAAACATCTATGAGATCATCAGCTTCATCCTCAGCAATATGCTAAGTAAACTGAAAACAGAGACTAGCCTCCTCATTTCGGCACTTCCACTAAACACCTAAGATTAGATAGTACAAACCGTCCTCGTTCTGCCCACCACAAGCTTATAATCTCCCACCAGATACCTCAGTATAACAGTGCTCCACTGTTGCTTTGGATGCTCTGGTAATACCAGCCTCAATTCTAGGCCATAACACACCAAGGTTGGGAATTTCTATGGGTTTGGACTTTGTATTTTTCAACGGAAATGTTCAGCAGATTTGGTGTTTAAACTCTTATGATTACTGCTTCGTTTTGGTTATTCTTACTGTAGTTATGGAGGCATTATTTGCAGCCCTAGTTGCCAAATATTTCAGACGGTTTTTTATTTGCATTCCTCATAAATATGCAGGCAGATTAAATACCTGCAATCCAAAATACAGTGGCCTCATTTTTGAACCATTAGGTTGCCACTAACATTTGGGAAGACTTTTTAAAATAAACATAGCTATGTTTTCCTCTGACTTCCATTGGCTCTATTTGTGTATTCTGCACAGAACTCTTACACTGAAGCAGAACAGTTAAGAGATAGTTAAGGTCTTGCAGAAATCAATTATTCTGGTGAAAGCTGGATAGCAGTTTTCCTATCCTTTTAATTGTTGCATTAAAAATTGATTAACAACACTTACTGCTGAGAAAATTTGAAAAGCCAAACAGCTGTTTATTAATTTATTAAGTTAGAGAAGGCTGCAAAAGGCTGGCTTGCTTTCTGTGTCTACAAATCTCTCTCACACGTTTTCCTCTTGTGATTAAGAGAGTTTTCTTTTACCTAAAGTGACCTCATTCTGTTTGTGCAGAGGAAAAAACTGACACGAGAGCACTGGTGTCATAATGCTAAACTTGTGTGTCCTTTATTGCTACCTCACTCGCGATGCAGAGTGCCACCTTCGCAGCCCAAGGGCAAAACTGCAGAGGAACAGAACGGTGTTAGATGTGTGTTTACAGGCAACGGCCAGATAGAGCTGCATTCTCTTGAAACATAAAAGATGTTTCTACGTCAAAAATACTTCGGAGATATTTCCACTCTCCAATGGAACAGTTTTCTATCCAAATCCTTAAATACCGTAATTATCAGTTCTTCCATTAAACATCAATGGAAAGAGAATACAAACAAAAATATCAAGGGACTACAAATATGGCTAAACACCACCACCACACAAAGTCACTGTGGAAAATACAGCTAATACACTGGAGGGGGTGGGCAGGTTCCAACCTCCTTGGAACCACTTTGCGGTAGACATTCATACCTGGAAAATAGGTTGCTTGAAAACACGCACCAAAAGAAAGAAAGACCAGAACATTAAGGAAACATTAAGTTTTCACTTTGGGGCTGTAGACTAAAGGAATCGCATTACAGGCCAGCTGATCCAGACTTTTGCTTTGGACGCTCCTGATGCAGGGATCGCACTACGGACCCTTCCCCCTGTTTCAGGCATTATAATGGAAATAGACAGAAACGAGGGAATTCAGGGCAGTCCCAGGAAGTTACTAGACATCGTACAAGGTCTTTGTGGCTGATGCAGGCTGGGTGAGACAGTAGCAAACACAAGCAACTCCAAGCACGAAGACTAAGAACGAGGATCTTTCTTAGGCTTTCTTTTGTCTCTTAAACGCAAGTTAATACACTTTACATCCGTGGCCCTATTTCCATGCCCACTGTAATGCTTTATTGTAGGTGAAAAATCAGGTGGTGTGAACTGAGCACAGTAAACTACATCCCAAAATTTCCTCTACCCCTCTTCTATATGCGTACATACATACACATACACACCCTCCCCTATAAATATGCATATATGTGAAGGGAAGCAAGTAGAAGCCACTGTGGAAAGAGAGGTTACTTAGCTGTATACTTTTCATTCTGTGTTAACCACCTTTAAAATTCTCGAATATTCTGAATCTCAGTTCCACCACTAATGTTTTACGGTCCTAGAAGCTGTGATCATTATAAACAAAATTTAGCAGGATATGTCTTAACTGTCAACCCAACAGTGTTTTGGGAATAAATACAGTCCAATACATTGACTTATCTTCCAATAATTGGAGCTATTTTTTCAGCTGCTTATACTCTATAGATTTTAAAAACCAAACCAAAACACCAAAACTTTTGACATAAGGTAAAGTGAAATTCTATCTACGCTTTAATGTCAGTAACCAAGAATTCAGCTGTAAGATCCGTGCTGGGAAGTATCACACTGTTCACCTTCAGCATGTTATAATCCAGTTAACAGAAACCCCTGGCTGGTGCACAGATTTCTTCCTAACATGAATGGTGTTAGAGAACCAAAGATAGTTCTTGTATCACTCGATTACCAATAATCATAATACTTCCTCTCATCCTGTGCCGTAACTCATACTACCGCGTGTAGAAAATTCTGCAAACTGCCTTTGCCGTACTAACCACCCCCAGACGACCTAGCACACGGAACTCCTGCTAACAGCAGCTGCGTGGAAAAAAAAAACTTGACAGGTAAGGCTGTGACAAATTTCCCTTGGAAGATGGAAATGACTCTAACCTTTTTTTGAGTTACCACTAAGGTATCTCTACGTATAATTTTCAATGGATTCAGCCAGCTTAAATCTGATATTTACAGTATTATAAAACAGGTCAGACTTGAGTGGGCAATTTTTCTGCCAGACTGTACACCATGTGGGTGGCCAAAATGTAAGTCAACTATTTTTCTGACACACACTATTTATTTTCCAATTAAAGAAAATCTATGGCTGGAGTCTAAATACAGGACTTGCGCACAGTTGTTTATCCTATAAGGAGAACTCAAGGCATCAGGCTTATATGAGCTATTTACTTTATACTATTAGGATAAACCCAGAGTTACCTATTTATTTTCCTGCATTAATGGGCTTCTTTCTTCATATCTTTTATGAAGACCATCTATCCACACATGAACTACCGTCTCCCAGGGAGGAACCTATGAATTATAAAGCTATAAAGCAGTCTCACGTTGTTTTTTTTTCCCCCTCCTTCTAGCAAAATGGCTTTTGCAATGCCCCTGACAATATGAAACCACTGAAGCTTACAGAGTCCTCAGATCACACTTCAGTTTTAAGAAAATATATAAATGACTACATATTTTTGTTTCGAACATCACTTGTATGAAAATCTGCACAATTCCAAAACAAAAAAAAAAGGCTGCTATTTCTCTCTGCTAAAAACTGGAAAAGACAGCTAGAGATCTGTTATATACAAGTGCATAATTACTGTAAGTAATTTTTATAAATATGGATTGCAACATACATTAACAGCAGTGTAAGGGAAAAAGGAGAAATAATTTTCTCCCTCATAAGAGCAAGTTTATATGGCTCAAAAGAGAAGGTATTTACTAAAAAAAAAAAAAAAAAATCTCTGCTAGGGGAAGACACATTTGAGGAAGATAAAAGCACTTCTCTGGCTGGTTCTTTTTAAACTGGAAAAGCAGCTAGAGATCTGTTATATACAAGTGCATAATTACTGTAAGTAATTTTTATAAATATGGATTGCAACATACATTAACAGCAGTGTAAGGGAAAAAGGAGAAATAATTTTCTCCCTCATAAGAGCAAGTTTATATGGCTCAAAAGAGAAGGTATTTACTAAAAAAAAAAAAAAAAAATCTCTGCTAGGGGAAGACACATTTGAGGAAGATAAAAGCACTTCTCTGGCTGGTTCTTTTTAATAAACACAGCAGCTGTGTGAAGGGACACACAGGCTGGGACTATCAGACCTCCCTGTGGTAAAAGGAGATTAATGGGCAGCAGATTCATCCTTCTCCAAATGTACAATCTAGGAAGACAGTAAGAGTGGGCTTGGGGTGCAACTGTAATTATTTAGCTCT
The DNA here is from genome assembly GCF_000699145.1 of Aptenodytes forsteri. Classification (NCBI taxonomy): domain Eukaryota; kingdom Metazoa; phylum Chordata; class Aves; order Sphenisciformes; family Spheniscidae; genus Aptenodytes; species Aptenodytes forsteri. The sequence continues at coordinate 2,883,567 of NW_008795314.1, forward strand.
TTGAGCTGTGCTACTATTACACAAGAATTAATAGTTTGTTTCATACTTGACTTGTTTACTGCCTTGTTGGCTACTGCAGAGGATGCTTCCTTACACTTCCCATTCCACTCAGATTTCCTAATGGAAAAACTGAAAGATTTCATCAGCTTAATAATGTCCTTTTATGGTGAAATGATCTTCACAGGATTTTATTCCCTCATCTTATTTTCACCTGTGGTCTGCTTTAGGTCTGCAATGATCATTTACAGAAAGCAACAAAAGGTAACCACAGCAAATTCTCGAGATCTGTTCTAGCCGGAAGGATACGAGAGGCAAGTTTTACAAGGGAGAGTGAATAACTTAATAGAGCATGACAGAAAAAAATGGACAACCCTTTTGATAAATCGTTACCTGCACATTGTCTCCTCTCCCTCCTCATTACATCAATTGGACTCATAAAATTTATCTTTAAAGACGACAACCTGCAAACTCTCTACAAAATCCTGTATGAGCAGATCTGCCCTATTGCATTCTCTCCACATCTCATGCAATCCTTGATCCATTTTAAACTTCTAGTGACCCTCTTGGTTCTTCTGTTTATAATTCTTTCATTCAAACTTGTATAAAGCCTCGGATGCATGTTAATATACATCTCCGCAAAAGTTAAATCAATTTTGGCCATTCGTGTCAAAACAAAGTAACTGAAAGCATTATAATGCAAATTTAAATAGATACAGTTAATGACAAACAGAACAAGAGACACAGAGGCATAAACATCTTCCAGTACACCGCAAGTGGAACCATGAAACTAGCAAGCAACTCCCTGTCACAATCCGAGTGATTTTCTGTATCAGGTGCTGCTTTTATTTCACCTCTTTAGCGTTACAGCCATGACGGAAGCTGTGGGTATCTTTAAATTCCAAGCACGCATTTCATGACTCCATTTAAAGACACTATTCCATTAAAGACAGCAGCATCTTCCCTCTTTGCACATATACATAATGAAGTTGCTTCAGAGAATCCAACATGCAAAATAAGCTTCTAAACATTGTACACACAAAATCTCCTTTATTACATAAAACATACAACTGCCTTTATATGTAAGTGTGGGGACTAGTTGCGTGTCTCATTCCTCTAGAACAGGTAACTACAATAGTTATGCCAGTAACTTTTCCAGCGTGCATGCCTCTCTACTGACAAAACAGACATTGCAAAAAGCACATCTTCCCGAATGGAAGCAGCAGGGAGATTTCCCTGCCATATTTCAGCATGAAGTATTCGCCTACAGTCCAAAATGAAGCCTCTATTTTACCCCGTGTCCTTTTAGGATGCTTTATACCTGGATTTAACTGAAGCTTTCAAATGTCATCTCTCTCGTCTTGTTCTGTAGGCTCTCTTTTAACTCGCTTTCATGCTGTCATTCTATCTTTCGCTCCACAGTCAAGGTGGGTGTAATATTCTTCCCTTTATTTATGTCTCTCTGCTTTTACATGTCCCCACTTCAGTCTCTCATACTGCCATTCATATACTTTAGAGTAGTTAAAATGCTACAAAACTTAAAACATTTCTTGCTTTTGTGAGTGAGCTGAAGGATCATAGTTGAAGTACGTGGTTTAGTGATGTTGCTCATAGAAAAAGGTGAAGAGAAACAAACAGATGATTTTAAATGGTTAATGAGCTAGGAAAAAGGGTGTACAAAATACTTTCTTGAAGCTTTCAAGTTTGCCACTGGCAGATAGGGTTGTCATAGAGAAAATTCATGGGCTGGCTGTGTACTAGTACTGTTTCCATGCTACTAATTAGCTGATGCTTATTTCGTCCTTTCCCCCTCCTTTTCTGTTAGCTACTTGAGCACTATTTTCAGCTATCGGAAATGACATAAAATGTTAATGCTGAAGTTCTCCTTTTAGCTAAAGTTTTATGGAGAATAAAAGAGCAGACAAGACAGCTCAGAAACCCTCCAGGCATATGTAGCATCCCAAAAACATTTGGTTTCCATCTTCAGCTGCAAATTATAGACAAGACGGATGTGTTTTAAACAAAAAAAGGTCTGTTCGACTTCATTCTTGCAGAAATGCTAATACTGAACCACTGTCAACTGCGTGAATCGAGAAGGGGACAGCCAGGAAACAGAATTTCCCTAAGAATACTGAGATCCTGGTAATTAATTCATAAAAAAATCTACTAGTTGAATAATTTTTTTCTTGTGTTGCTGTTTAGCAAAAATACTGAGCCTTGGATTTTTGCCTGAACTCTTTGGAGACAAAGCATTATTTTAATATTCACCATACAGATGTCTGAAGGAAAAGAGAGACTATTGCTTAGGTGTCTTTTTCTCTTTTAACATAGCCATAATTCAAATGCAGACTGTTTTGCAGACTAAAAGTAATAATTTGTTAGTGAGTAGGAACATACACAGACTGCTGCTTCCTGGAATTGCCAAAATTCTGTTTTCTAAGAAACAATGCTGTTCAGCATGCAACGTACTTACACTTTTCAAACATCCCACAAAAAACTAGTCAGTGTAAGAAATAAATTGCTTTGTTTATCAGGTTCTAAAAATACTAGAAACATTCTTTATAATACAAGCTGTATGTAATAGGTTTGGCAGGGGTGTTATTTATTCTAGGAGTATGTGTCCCAAATTTTCTACAGGTACTTAGCACCAATTTAGAAAACAACCCTGCTCTGACTCCACATTCCGACGGAAATCAGTCTCATGACATCTAATGCAATTCTGAATCTCAATAAAAGGATGCAGCAACAGTGAAACAGAGCATAGGTGAAATTTTCAAGAGAGTCTAAACTGACTTAAAGTATAAAAACAACTGAAATTAAATTCAGATAGTTAAATTGTAAAGCTTAGTTAAATTATACAGCTTATTTTGGCAATTTTACTTTCATTTCAAAGGGTATTAGACCTTTTAAGATCATACTGTTTTACACAACTGGACCTTCAGAGCAAAAAAAGGTAATTGTATTGATGTAATACATCATATTTTGTCTTCAGGGGCTTTTGGAATTGTATTTTAAAGGTGTCTATTTTTCATAATTGATGGATTCATATCCCAAGGCCTCCGTTTACAAGACAACACTAGATTCTACTTGTAGATTCAAAATTATACTGAATCTCTAGTGTTCTCGTAATTAACAGAACATATGAAAGCTTAAATCTTGTTAAGGTAGTCTTTAAAGGGCTGGAATACAGGAAAAGTATTTTATTGTTTTTAGGGCTGGAAAGGACAAAGCAACAACTATTTACAGCCTTTGTTCATATGGGATTTTAGAGTCTTTGGCAAGAGTTGTAGATTAGCCACAAAACACCTGAAGGATTTTTGAGGAAAAGTATAACATGGAGTTTAACTAGCCTCCTTTTACTGTTATTAATTTAGAATAAAATCAAGACTGCCATGAATTACCTACTGCAAATTTTATGAATTTATTTCCTGAAACTCCAGCAGCATAATCCTTTGATTACCACTTGGAGAAGTGAGATGTTTTAACTACTTCTACAGCCTTTTGCCAATGACTTACTATAGAATCATAGAATCATTGAGGTTGGAAAAGACCTCTAAGATCATCGAGTCCAACCGTCGACCCAACACCACCACCCACTAAACCATGTCCCTAAGTGCCACATCTACTCGTCTTTTAACTATGAAACATTAGGATATCATTTAAGCTTCAGTTCTGACTGAGATGGATAGGACTTGGGATCCCACTTTTGGAAAAGCTAGGAAGTTACAATGGCAATCATAGTGAGCCTGAACAACTACATAAAACTAGTGCTTTAATCACCACAGATAACACTAATTTAATCAGAAATTAACTATCTAAAAGCTAGGCCTCTACTCTCGTTTAGGATGATACAAGTCACTTTCTGAAGCTATTTATCTTCATTGGTTATTGAGAAAACCTCTGAATACTTCAGATAACGTGTCAGGCTTAGCGGATAAAGTTTGATTACTCTATATAAGGTATTACGGATCAGACTGTGACTGCATTTTAGCAGTAGTTTTCTGCAGTACATTTGCAAAATGAGTCATACTTGGCATGTGCAATTGCATCTGTCATGTAAGCTTGCTAAATGTGTCTGGTACAGTATCCAGTAATTAATGGGTTAACGCTCAATGCAATATTTCAATATCATACTAAAGCATACTGGAATATGTGCAATTGTAGCCTTGACAGAAGCAAAACAGTATCACGGCCTGCAACACTGCCAAAGCAAACGTTATGTAAAGGTCAGCTGGAAAGAACGTCAAGATCCAGTTAATTAGAACCACACGGCCAGCGCTAGCATACTGGGGAATGAAGGTTGTTCCTTACTGACGACGAGGTAAGCTTTGCTTCTTTGGCAGAAAAATGGCAAAACCCGACCAATATTATTTTTCTCTTGCCCTTTTTATTACCTCTGCAGTGACATCTTCAAATTATCATTGTGTTTGCTGAACAGGATGTGAAGTCCTGAATGAGTCACCTATAGAAGTAGGTGGCAAATGTAACCCAAAGCTAGAGAGGTGTTCTATCTTAATCTTAGTCTCCATTTTGGCTTGGCACAGAAAAAGCTAAAAACCAAACCGAACCAAAGCAAAAAAAAAAAAAAATCCAACACCTAAGATGGTGAGACACTGCTACAAAAAGAACATAGTCTATTTTTTCCGTAACATCTCAAAAATCCCTGCTTGCATAGTACTACCAGACAAGCTGCCATCTCTTCCCTTGGAACTTATTTCCTAGTTCTCATAATTCTGTAGGCAGAAAAGTGCAATGGTTGCTAGTGAGTTAGTGGAATTCACAAAGTGCTCTGCAAAATACTAATGAAAGAGAACATTTTCATAAACCCCCCAAAGCCATGTGCACAATGCACTGCATGACCAAGATAACTCAATACATTTAATGGATGGTTCTGTCCTCTGGGAATGAAGTAACTGACTGGAGACACATAGCATTTAATCTTCTTTCTTCATACAGTTCACCCACTGCCGCATGATGGCAATGAAAGAGGGATGGCATTGCAGTATCAAATTCAGGTTCAATTCTTGTGTTGTGTATTTACTGTGTGAGTGTCTCCCATGATATTTCAGTAATTTTGACTATGGGTATACAAATTTCTTCTATTTTTTTATATGTGTGTGGTCTGAGGACCATTACATTAATCAGGTTTATATATGTATTTGTCATTTTGTCTTCCCATCCATATTTTTAAGAAAAGAAAACACATTTGGTAATAAAATGAATGTTCTGTGGTTCGTTATAAGAAACAGCCATTTGACATTAGCCCTAAAGTCTTTATCTAACAGAAAGTTATTACACAAAAGAAAATGCTATAAAAGTAAGGTATTTAAACTCTCAGACAAATCTCTCCTGAGAAATATCTGCCATTGCCAAATATAAGTAACCTCCACATTTTCAACTGATTGTAAATTGAATTAGATAGCCACGTACAAGAGTTTCTACTCGCCTGTTCACCTCGCACCCTCCCCCTATTTTTAAACAATCAAGCTTTTCAAAAGGGAGTTACGGTACAACTACTCCTCATAATACAAACCAGGTTGCTCAGCATCTGATAGGGACCTGTCCAGTATCCACTTAGGAACTGGGCAAATATTACACATGTACGAATAATCCTGGACAAGATAGTTTAGTTTTACACCATCCAAATAAAGAGTTATTCTACTCACCCGGGGTACCTGGCTACTACAATGGTGAGTTACGCAGTAGCAGGCCATAAAAAGTTATGTAGAGTGTCTAACCTCTTATCATGCTTAGTCATCAGCAAGCAGGAACATAGGTGCGTATGTTGCACTACATACACACTGTATGCTCTAAATAATGTAATTTGAAAAGAAGAAATACATTATGCAGAATACTGAGAATTTCCCCAATTTATATTAATCATCAACTAGTACTTTGGGGACACAATATCTTATGAGAATTTTCCTACATTATGTTGGAAGAAGCAAGGAGGCATATGAAAGAGAAGAAAGAGGTTTTGTACAGATGTTACCCAACTCTTACTAGCTCACCTTTTTCCGATTAGCTAGTGACAAGCTTCTGTAGAGCTTCTTGCCTTGCTTGCCAGCATTCCAAATGGTGAATGATGTCCAGGAGCTCAGGACTCTGTCTTCAAGAAACCTGACTCGGTGATTCCAGATGGTTCCCCTGGAGAGTTAGAAAAAGGGTGGATTTTGACCCCTAAAGCTTTTAGCATTATTATATACCTATATGCATATGTACATACTCACATACGTATAAACCTGACCAAACTGATTCAACAAGATACAAAAAATCACACCAAAACATTGTACTAGAAATTTCCAAGGGAAATGTAAACTGTTGCTAGAAAAACAGAAATTCTGTGGAAGTTCTCAGACAAAAATCATTAGGATAGATTTGAAGCTGTAGCTAAACCACTATTATTTTCAAGAACCCTAATAGGAGATCACAGGAAGATGAAAAACTGTGGCTATGGTAATCGAATTCAGTACCGACAATTGCAACTGCCCACCAATACAGTTTGCCCATACCCGTACCCACCATACGAACTGCTCTATAACCCTGCAGTGCATACAGGCAAACCATCTCCTAAATCCAAGATGACCTCTTAGTGTTCCATCTGCCCGTGAATTCATTCTCCTTTGTCAATGCGAAGTTGAAATCTCACAAATTCAGTACTCCAGTCGACCCAAATATACAGCCCAGTGCTACAATGAAAGTCCATTTACATTGTGGTATTCGGCTGAAGTCTTCAGCGAGTCAGCTGAAGCTCTGAATCAGTGGACACCCGTACAGCAACAATCACGGAACTGCAAAATCACATGCAACACTGAAACTACCGGCTGTTACACACCATTCACACTTAGGAATGTGCACACGCACACTTCAGACCAAATAAAAGTTATTAAATTTAAAAGGTTCCAAAGTATTATTCAGCAGCAATACGAATGCGACTGTGCCTTTATTTGAAGATGAGTTTTATAAGAAACAGCATTTCTAGAAACAAAGAGCAGTGGAAAATTTTTCTTTTTTTTTTTTTTTGAAACAGTGGTATGCTTCATAAAACTTCTTAAAATATGCTTTAGAAAAAAAGAAAACTGGCAGATGTCTGTGTCCAATTACACCTTTATGTCTTTATATTTGTAATAAGTTCCACAATATAATTTAAGCCACGCAATTGAGGTAAAAAACTGTGAGACTAACACCAAATGATGAACCGCTTGGCTTTGGAAACAGTGACAAGGGAACACTTAACATCTTTAAAAACTGAAGACTGGGCGGGATCTTCAACAAGTCCAACATATGTTCTTGGAAAGAGGGGACAACTTGAAGGAAAGCATTTCATTCATGGGCCATTCATCCCAACTGCATTAATTAATTCACTTTGACAATTACAACTTCTTGTGTGTGTGTGCATGTGCACATTTCTTATCACTTTCAATTGCTTTTAAAACAGCAATTCCCACCGTATAATGTAATATTTAAGACTACTTCATTTACAGTGGTTTAAACAAAACTGCCTGCTGTTAAGAACATCTGTTTTATGTCCAGGGTTCATTTAATATTCATTAACTAGGAACCTATCTTATACTTAATAAATAGTTTTCTAGATACAGTAAATTGATTTCCTCAATTTATGGTGTAACGGATGAATCTCCGTAATCTACATCTCTTGAACAAGGCACCTTGAGCTGAAAATTTCTTTCATAGGAAATTCTGATAAACACCTAATTGCCTCTCCTTTCGGAAAGCATTTCTTCAGACAGGTTTTTCCATTTGCTTTATCACGACAGAACACAATATGCTTTATAACAATTGTTACAACTTGTTCTACAAATTGTAATACATCTTGTGATCCAAGAAATTAGATGCTGAAATTAGTAAAAGCATTAACGGAAAAAAACTAGTCATTTTCCTGTGAGATCCTAAAGCTGCCTATGGTTTTCTTTGTCTTGGGAAGCACATATTTTTTCCTACCAATATACCTTCGTCACAGTTCAACTTTGAGCCCCACAGTCTTCTGACTGTATCAAGTTAGTATGGAATTTAAACACCAAAATACTGAAAGAATATGTTATTTCCTCTGCTTCAAATAAGGCTTCCGATTCACAACTCAGCAGAGGTTATCGTCGGGCAGCTACAGCAAGCTACTTCGGGTCTGCAAGTGCAGTTTGCCATTGTACAGAAAAATCAAAATCCATTTAAGCTTCCTTGATTTAGGGATCTAAACTGTCCAGGTGGGTAGAGAGTCAGGAACAGGAACTGCTACAGCTATGCTGTTGCCAGTCGTTCTCATCAATGAATCAGACTGCTCCATCTCCTAGTTGCAGTTCTGATTATCCATAATCCTGTATGCATTACACCAGTTTTGGTTCTCTTACAAAACTGTAAATGCGTAAGTATGATCACTGGACATGTCTGATGATCTGGCATTACAGTAACATCTGACTTCTATAAAACATTTTCAAAATTTTCCTTTTTATAACGGATTATCAAATGTCACAAAGCCAAATTAATTCTTCTGAATTATTCTTACCTCTGAGGTACGAGTATAACATTTGAGGTTATTGAGGTTACTAACTTGCTCCCAAAAGTTTGTTAGCAAACTTTTCTAATATTTTACTGATAGCAATTTTGTGTTGTTCCTTCACATCCCTGAATTATGGTTTGAAAATCATGAAACCCTCATAGCACTAAGACATACGGATTCTTGCTGGGATTATTAGTTAGGTCCAGAGAGCCCACTTCACTTCAGCATGCGATTTTTGAGCACAGCCAAATCCTGCTTAGCACTTCACTATTGATTGTGGTGTGATAACTTGGAAAGAACTTCACACACAAATAAATGTACCCAAGAAGAACAGTTACTCCATATAAAATTTCCGCACTGTTTTGAAGACTACGGCTGTGCACCAGCACTTCAACTAATGGAGAGGAAAAAAAAAAAAATCTGGGATTTGATTGCAAATCTCTTCTAATGCAACCACAAGCTGCATTCCTGCTGCAAAGCTTTAGCTGCTGCTGGCATCCTTTGACAGTTGCCTTTTTCCACGTTCATTAGAGCATACTATATTCCCAGAAGAAAAGTTAAAGGAAAGAAATATGAAGGTCAAGTATTTTTCCAGGATCACTTTACTGGAAATTTTAGAGCTTCTGCTAGCTTCTAAAAAGGAAGATTATTGCTTTACACGTAAATGGAAAGGTTTTAAAACTGATTTTACTTTGAAATGTGACTTCAAAAGGATAACACTGTATTACATTCCAGAGGTACTTCAGAATCTGTTCTGTTGACTTGAGTGACACAGACAAGTTTCTTTTCCACTTGAGTTTGCGAAGTTAAGAAGGCTAAGGAAAAAACAGGCAACCTTACAAGGCATAAAAAGAATTATCAACTAACTTCTAGTTGTAGGACAAACACTGGAATCTATGTCCAGGCACAGAGAAAATGTTTCTATTAGTCATGGAAATGTCCCGGTACATTTAGTATTGGTTGCTTCCAGACAGCATGCATTTGCTGTCTAGGTGATGGGTGCCTGTATTCCACAGAAGTCCCTACAGAGGTAAAACTGAAGCAGACCAAATCTCGTTGCTGGCAATCACCCACAAAGATTTCAGACTGAAGCAGATTTAGTGACCCAATCTTATCTGTGAATGTTGTATTGAGAAATGAAAGTGCGGAAAGTATTTAAGGGAATTGCACTCAGAAATAAAAGGATATGAAACCCATTAAACTCCAAATTAATTGGATCACTGTTCAAATACAAGAATATTGTCAGACAGCTTCATTTAAACACCAATAAATGTTTTTCTTAAATACCTATTTTGGGTTGTGAAAATGAAGCCAATATACTTGGCACTTGTGATTTTTTGCTTGCATCACTATGAGGCATTCTTACGAAAATGCTCACAGAAAAGTATTTAAAAATCACATCCCCATATTGCGTGTGCCCTTTTTAATGAAAATTTTAACTTGTATCAAACACTTTGCAGTCTTGAGTTAACCTTGAAATACTTTTAACAGCGCAAGCTGAGATCATCAGATAAATACAGAATTGAGGGGAGAATTTGTGACTGAGCTGTAGAGTGACAACCACAGGCTTAATCTTTGTGAAAACGTGCTCTGCGTGAACAATGTATCTCACATGTTGAAGCAAAAGGTAGCTTACAGAGAGCCAAAGGAGAGAGTTTCAGTTATCCCCTTCAGGTTTCCGGTTCACCTAATTTGCCACATTTTTTGATGTTTCCAGAATAGATAACTGGGATTCCTGCCTTGAGGGATAAGGGAACGCCATTTTCCCATCTTTTAAGAGCCAGTGCAGGTGCAAGAGACGGGAACTGTAGCAACGTGCAAAGGATGATTAAAGAAAATGCCTGAAACGATCTCAAAGTTGTACAAACCACTACTCAGAGACGATTCTCACAGCTATTTTCAGATTTTGCATTATTACATATTCATAGCCACCAGCAAAAACTAGGAGGTATTATTACTCTGCATCATCCCAAACCAAGGCTGCTTTTCTTACCCATGTCAGAAAGGATTACAGTAAGCAGTTTCCCAGTAGCCTTTAGTATCATTGCCTAGCCTGTATTCAGTTAACAAGATTTTCCTCAGCCATAAGGTGGGATACAAATTCTTCTGATTGTAGAAGGTGGTTCCCACATCCTAATACTCTTCCTTGACCCAAATTCTTGAAGTACATTATTTTCCTCATTTCTTTAATTTTTTTGTCACTTCTTTACAAAAGAAATGTAAGGAGTATACATTTTTCTACTTGGAAAATCATTCTAGAGGCTTACATAATTTTCCTAAGATCTCATTTGCCGTGGCCCCTCAATACTCATCAGTTATGTAGTCTGGAAGGAAGAAGAGGAGCCAAAATTCTGCAGGAGTGAAATCAGGGTATTCATGCAGCGGGTGAGAATGACTACGAAGTGTGTTCCTCAGTCCCAAGTAGTTATTACCATACCATCCACCCAAGTGATATAACAATGGAGCTCTGTTAAAATGTGCGGTGACCTACTGACTGAATACAGGAGTCAAGAAACATCTGCTCTACTCCTATTTTGAAATGAAAGATAATGTGACAATAAAAGCTATATGATTTAATGTGAGCTCAGTTAAACCTCACCATATTGACTGCCTTTCCCCTCCTTCCCCCAGTGAGGCTACATAAGTGAATCAACAGAGCAGACAGATGTACAAGTACTTGAGAAATGCACAAATACAAGCCCAATATCCTAAACAGTACTGGAATTTTAGGCATTGATTACTGTCCACGGTAATACTATAAACCTATAAATCTGACCTTTTCTATATACGTTGGTCCCGCACGCTACTCAGTTAACACCAGACAGGAAGAGGAGCTATTCAAGCGAACGGCCTCTTCCAGGGGTTTTTTATTCAATGCAGGATAATAGAGTTTTATATTACAGGTGAATCTCACCTGATAGATAATCCAGAGATGGAAGAACAGAGAACTTTTTAATCACAGTGAGAGCTGAAAGAACAGATTCTTTATAGCTAGTTTTGCACGCAGAATTCAAGGTCCTTACAATCCACAGGAAATTCAGAAATTAATCCCATTTGAACCTTGACCATACTGGTGAATAAACTGATTTTTTTTGTCGTCGTCGTTCTGTTGAACTTCATGTGAACTTATTAATTGCTGGACTATATCGTCCCACTGAGTTATTACATTTACACTGTTAATAGGTTCTATTAACGTCTGAGTTCATCTTCAGGTCATGAGTCATTAACGGAGGCATGGTTTGCATTGTGGCCTATTTTTCATGAAAGGCTTATTAAGAAAGACAGAGACTATCAATGTTAATGCCATTTACTTTTCAAGAATCTAATGAGGTCATTAGTTTCCATGTTTAATTGAAGTGCCAAATGCAAGCATAGAAGATAAAAATGCAGTTGACCTCATCTTTATTTCAGTTCTACAGGAATATGTTACGCTAGCCCTCTCTCCTGCCTATTTTTGGATGCGTATGTTTTTGCAGGAAATGAAGCAGGCATTCCTGCGCTCATCAGTGATACGAGACCCATGCCTCAGAGTACCTCTAAAACAACCAAATGTGTGTTTCAGACTAAGTGCCTGTTCTCCTTCGCTTAGATGACACTGGAAGCTTCTAGTGCCTGAAACCAGATGGTTTCAATAGATTACGTAATTTTTGTTATTTCTGCAGAACAAGCTCTTACAATATTATACTCATTCTGAATACACAGCATATGAAATTACTGTAAACCTTGTAAGTACGCTTCACATTTTCTGCATAAAAGGGAATCGCCAGATTCTCAGAGGGAAGGTACAAACATTATTTTCCATGTAAATTAAATTTCTCTTGACCAAAAGCTTGTGAATTGCTACGAAGATTAGCTACCTGCCCCAACTGCCTGTCTTCATGAGCAACACTACCTAAAGACAAGTACAATGTTTTATTGCTCATCTTGTTGCAAGCTGACTTTCATCTTGCAATGAGGTACATTGTTTTATATACAGTTCCTTTTTCTCCCTTTAGGCAAGATAAAAATCTATGAATTTTACAATGTTTTTATTATACACCAAACTTTCTTACTACAGAACTTCTCACTATAAAGCCAGCTCTGATATTGTATCAAACCAGTGTAATGTAGCTATGTAGCACAAAGTACAGACAGCCCTAGGATACAAGCTGTAATGTGAGATAAAATGATTCAGATCTGAGAGATACAATACGTGGGATTTTGTGTTGTAAATTCCTGGCTGAAGAGAAGTTTCTCAAAACTTGTATTGCTCATTCACATTTAGCAGGTATCCATCATAGACTGTAGATGAAATTACAATGAGAACATTTATATTTCTGTATGCACCTAATGAAATCTAAATATAGACTGTTCTTCATTCAGATTCTGTCATACACCCAAAACATTTAATAACGCAGTCTGATGCCTCCAGGGTAAGGGAGAATGCAAATAACATTTTGTTTCCTGCTTCACAGATACTTTCACCTCTAGATATTTGTTCCAGAAGGATACTAATCATAGGAAATGACCTAAAAATAATGAGTGTTTACAGTTATACATACTAAATAAAAAGAACTAAATGTTGATGGCCAAGTAGTTTTATATATATGTTTTAGGAAGTCTGAAAATGCAAAATCAGGCATTTTTTTTTCCCTGAACAGTAATGAAAGACACTCTCATAAACTGAAATCAGCCCATAATAGGCTACGAGCAACTGTTGTCTTTGCTGAAAAGATTGAATTACGCACCTTTTTATAAACAAGTTGTATTAACCAGCTCCAAACTATTTTTTAAAACTGAAACTAGGTATAAACTGTTAATTAAAAAAAAAAAAAAAAAAAAAAAAAAAAAAAAAAAAATCAACTTTCCTACAAGCATCATTTTGATCTCAGACAAGATATTAATCTGGTTGGTGAGTTACCACTTCCAAATCCAGGTCAAGGCTAACTCTGAAAATTCAAAGACAACATAGGCCAATGGCAAAAGGCAAAATGCCATAGAAAACCGCTCAAACAAAACACATCAAAAAAGACTTCTAGAAAAGGTAGAACACATATTAAATAAGGTGGAGTGACCAAAAGGCAAATTAGGAAAGACCCAATTTAAATTACAAACTTAAAGCTTTGTGATGAGTCCATTAACCTCCTCCTGCTCAATGTGCACCTCAGTCTTTAGAAACGAATGCTGGCCAGCCCTTCACAACTTAGGCAACAAATGGGAACAAGCCAATATGAAGAGATATTGCACAACCTCATATTTGAAAGCTCGCACAAAATATTATTAACAGTAGTACCAGCAAAAGCCAACAGGAAGAATGGCTAGCCTGACTTCTTAGAATGAGACAAGAAAGGCGCCAATTTGGACATGCAAACTGCACATCTGAAACAGCTTACAGTGTTTCCACATTCTCAGAGTATGTTGTAATTCAGGGTGCTTGTGCCACACAACCTTGTAGATCTGAATAAGCAACAGCTTGCAGTAAATTCGAAACAAACTCATTCCAAGAGTAAGATGTTTTCCCACAGATACAAGCAACAGGCTTCCAAGAGTTCTAGCATCCCATGATGCGTGGCTGAAAAGTTTGTAACTAACTGCCAAAATGATCACACACTAAAAGAGAAAAAAAACCCTTACAGTTAAACACCAATAAAAAGGAACATAATTTACCTCGTATTTGTTTGCAAAAATCCAAAGACTATCTTCTATTTGCTTGGAATGACTGTTTCAGAGTTAAACGATTTTATATACATATGCATACATATATATATATGTATTTATAAAGATCTATAGTGACATTAACCGTGAGCATGATATTTATGATAGCAGACTGTAGTATTTACAGCAATACAATTATATAGTGATATACAACTAAAATGCACATTAAAATGTTTAGTTTTACTAGTCAGTTCTACAAAGCCATACAAATAGGACTGACTGAAAAGTGTATTTATATCATTAATGAGTAAGAAAACAGTTTACTTAATTACCACTGTGATTCTGGTATGGGACTCCTAAAGGACAGTAAAACTCGCATAATTTTTCATTAATGTCAATGCATAGGAGAAAGAAACGACTTTGGCTCAGCTCGCAGGACTTCTGATCAGGAAGAACGCCTTTGATAGGTAAAATGAGCACATAGAGGAATCAGCAATCGACAATTTAACATTTTCTTTAAGGGTAGACCAGCACTGTAAATGCAGCAGGCAACAGCTTACAAGGAAGCACTTGAGATAATTACTCCTAAACATCCTCAGGTATTTTTCAAACCTCATTATCTGATTTAGATGGTTTAGACCTTTTAAAATAGGAAAATAATATATGTAAACACAGCACATTATCAGATGAAAGGTTTAGGGTTTATTATTTTTTTCAAAAGAAGGTTTTTGTTGGTTTACAAGTTTCTGTTTACTTTTTTAAAATTGAGACAGTTCATTTTGAAATTAAGCTTTAAAATTAAAAAAATTTTTTTTACATTATGGTTCATATGGCAAAAAATATGAGACTCAAAACCTCACATATTAAAAATCCTAATTGAAAACCCCAATAAAATTTCACCACTAGGATATATTTCAAACACGTTCTTGCAATCGTGTTCAAAGTATTGAAGAAGTTACTGCTTCGCTGCTTGCTTTTGCCACGTTCAGCAGATGAGATACATAATCATACAAAGTATTCTTAATATACTTTGAGGGTAAGAAACTCAGATGCTTTAGATAACCAGAGAGGTTATTCAGGCAGATTACAACATCTCACGTGATCAGTTAAGAGTCTCAGCTGAAGGAATGGTAACTGGAAGTTGAGAAAACAGTACTGCTGTAATGCAGTCCCCAAAATGCTTCATTGCTCTTACAATACCTATTGTGAAATTATTTCAAAAACAGTTGCAAAGATGAAACAATTTCTTAGAATATTTGTCAAATGTTAAAGAGCCCCCACCCCATCCCTGCCTCACTAAATCATTAACACAGGTACACCAACAGTGTATGGGCAACAGTATCTGAACCAAAGATTTCAATTCCTAATTTCAATTCCAGCATTACAGTATGTTACTAAAAGCAAATTACAGCAAGAACAAACAGAAAACTAACCTTCCACCATCAAAAAGGATACTACCAACACATTATGTTATGCTTGCTTTTTAGCCTTTTAAAAAAAAACCCAAAACACACAACAAACAAACACAACTAGGTAATTATTTTGCTGTGTGATGTCTTGAAGAGATTAAGCATCTTTGCTGCCAATCATCCAAGATGAAGCTAATTTTTAAGTTCTACCAGAAAATGCAACTTACTCTAGGACGGAATGAGTTGCAGCCTGTGGATGGTAACGGTACAGCAGGAGGCAATGGTTTACTCGAAAGACTTCACCGCCCTTTTGGATATGTTTATAAAAAAACAACAGATCTTCTGGAATACCCTGGAAGAGAAGCAGTTATTTCAAACCAGTATTCATAGTTACATCTGAAGCCACTTTTTTTTTTTTTGCCAAATGAATAAGGTTTAACATCATTTTCTTCCTATTATTTCTGTATGTCTCCATGAAGTTATCTAATGGCTCATTAAATAAACTTATCTGTAGAAAAGATAAAGCTGTTAAGAAAGCAAGCAGTGCTATTTAAAAATGAAGTACAGCTGACCACAAGGACAGAGGTGGAAAAATAAACATCATCTCATTTTGACAGGGATATAAACCTTGGTACAGGTTAGTCCCAAAAGAGAGAAACCCAGCTGCTGAACAGTTCATGATGCCTGAAGTGCCATGTAACCAAATAGGTTACTGAAAGGGATCAGTGACTTCAGAAGAGTGTTTTTTCATTTTACTAGCATTATCTTTCTTTCTTTGGTTACCATACAAATACATATACTGGTCTCTACTTCGGAAAGGTGAATCAGGCCCCATAATAAGAGACCTTAATAAAAACAACCTCAGAAAGAGGCAACGTCTGAAAACAAAACTGGGTTTTTTTTCTTGCGACTTATTTCCACGGTACATTCTTCTTAATGGGATTGCAAGCAATACTGCTGAAACACTGCAAGAAAAACATCTCCTAGAATTGTGGATCTATCGGGCTCTAGGAGATATCAGAGATTTCATGATCATATGCAACATTTCCCACCTAAAAAATCAGAAAATCTTCATGCCAGAGATACAGTGTCAGAAGGGCAATCGTATGGCACATAGTATTCAACTACACGTCATAGCATATGAAAGCATAAGCCCACCTTTAAAGATATAGCCCTATACTGAAGGTAAAAAAGTTGCATCTATTTACTTTTTACAATGGTGCAACTTCTTGAAATATGGCTAGAACATTTAATTTTTCTATGGTTAAATACAGATTTTTCTTTCCGTCAACCCAGTGTTTAAAAGGTCACATGATTTTATCAGGCTAAAAATCTCAGATATATAAAACCAGGTGGGCCAAATAAAACATTTAAGTTTAGCATCAATGAAAAAGCTGAAAGATAACATGACAAAGTTGAGAAGGAAAAGTGAAAGAAGGGAAAGATATTGAAATACATTTCTTTCTGTAGACAGATTTTTCTTTCCGTCAACCCAGTGTTTAAAAGGTCACATGATTTTATCAGGCTAAAAATCTCAGATATATAAAACCAGGTGGGCCAAATAAAACATTTAAGTTTAGCATCAATGAAAAAGCTGAAAGATAACATGACAAAGTTGAGAAGGAAAAGTGAAAGAAGGGAAAGATATTGAAATACATTTCTTTCTGTAGGCAATATCACATACATGAATAACAGGGGCATAAACCTCAACCTCAACTTTACCCTATTTCAACACAGAAAAATAATAAGAGCGCAAGTTAAAAAGAAAAATAAATTTGATTTTTTCCCATTACGACAGCTTCTGAGTTTCTTCCGTAATTAAGAAAAGGAGATTCTCTAATTAAAGTGCTGGACACAAAATCCCTCTGTGGTTTCTTCTGGCCTTCTAGTTACAAGAGCAACACAGTTCAGTGACTGTTTCCGATACCCACCAGACTGAGCAGCCGAGGGGGTGTGGGAAGGGGAAGAGAAATGAGACAAAAAAAAGCTTTGAACCTTGGAAAACAAATCCAAAACACTCAACTGAACATCTGTATCTTGGAAGAAATCAGAACCGAATCAAGCTCTGTACTTTGCAGCTCCAGACTTCACTATATGATAGGTTGATTAAGACACTGAATTGGGCCACACTCCCAGATTCTGAATAAAATGGATTTGGATCTGACTGCTTGCTTAGGGCAGCGTATCTGTAGCTATTGTTTGTCTTTGTAGATATTTTTCTTACTTCCAGTTTAAGAGCTGTGATGCAGAAGAAAACTTTCAGAGAACTTCATACAATTTATGCTTTATATGAACCTACTTTGAAAGCCACAAAAGAAATCTGTGGGAAGTTGGAGTAGCAGACAGCAACCATAGTCATCAAGAATGTAAGAAAAACACAAACTCAAATTCTTTCAATTTATCTTGTAGCCCTTTCTATCTTTTTCTTATTCTGGACTTTAATGGAACTACTGAGAGTCAGCAGCAAAATTCAAACCTTTTTCTTTTTTCCAGTCACACACTAGACTCTGTCAGGCAGGGCACAAATTTTGTAGCACATATCAGCTTACTGCATAGTCATATTTTGATTCAGATATATGATTACATCACATATGTATCTGCAATTCATTTTCTTCTGGATAAGCTTTTACATTATTCAAGATAACTGTTAATACGTATATTAAAAAAGAGAGTTACTGCAAAAGTAAAAGGATCTTTCAAAAAGCTGTTTGGTTCTGAGCGGTCTTTTGCTTTACTTTAATGGGCAGAAATACTTTGAAATAAAGTACACTCACCCCGAGGAAGGAGCAGGTGCCTTGTATTGCTCAGCAGCGGCCTCTCACATTACAAAGGAGCGGCACTGCCATGCATTTTTCAGGGGAGGAAAGATGTTGACTGTGTTATAGATCCTGCAGGGATGGGACTTCCTA
>NW_008795314.1:2902314-2907348 GCF_000699145.1 Aptenodytes forsteri
GGATCTGACTGCTTGCTTAGGGCAGCGTATCTGTAGCTATTGTTTGTCTTTGTAGATATTTTTCTTACTTCCAGTTTAAGAGCTGTGATGCAGAAGAAAACTTTCAGAGAACTTCATACAATTTATGCTTTATATGAACCTACTTTGAAAGCCACAAAAGAAATCTGTGGGAAGTTGGAGTAGCAGACAGCAACCATAGTCATCAAGAATGTAAGAAAAACACAAACTCAAATTCTTTCAATTTATCTTGTAGCCCTTTCTATCTTTTTCTTATTCTGGACTTTAATGGAACTACTGAGAGTCAGCAGCAAAATTCAAACCTTTTTCTTTTTTCCAGTCACACACTAGACTCTGTCAGGCAGGGCACAAATTTTGTAGCACATATCAGCTTACTGCATAGTCATATTTTGATTCAGATATATGATTACATCACATATGTATCTGCAATTCATTTTCTTCTGGATAAGCTCTTTTACATTTCAAGATAACTGTTAATACGTATATTAAAAAAGAGAGTTACTGCAAAAGTAAAAGGATCTTTCAAAAAGCTGTTTGGTTCTGAGCGGTCTTTTGCTTTACTTTAATGGGCAGAAATACTTTGAAATAAAGTACACTCACCCCGAGGAATGAGCAGGTGCCTTGTATTGCTCAGCAGTGGCCTCTCACATTACAAAGGAGCGGCACTGCCATGCATTTTTCAGGGGAGGAAAGATGTTGACTGTGTTATAGATCCTGCAGGGATGGGACTTCCTATGGCTCTTGAGCGTGTAAGTTTGTTGCAATACAAGAGTTTCTTCCCAATTGAGACGTATTATTGGATCCAGATGGCATTTTAAACACCAGGAATCTTTGTCAAACAACACAACTTTCAAAGGAAAAGCTGTTTAACCACTAAAGGGATATTTTAATGTATTTTTGGAAAATTAATACCCATAGGTGAAAGTATCAATTAACAATCCAGCATTTCAGCAATAGGCTACCACATAAATAGTTTTCAGCATTAATAAATACAATTAAATTGCACAGTTTACATGTCACTGGACTATATACAGAATTTTCCACATTATAGGCAAAACCCAACCCTATATGCTCTGCTGTACTAAGGGATAAACCAATTGGCCTGCCTCACTCAAGGCTGTGCCCATCAGCTGCTGACTACAACTCCTAGTGAAAAACACAGCCTGCACCTGCTCCGTTCTAACCAGCATGCACTAGCCATACGCAAAATCATCATTCACTTTAACATGTTACTACTAAACAGGTGAAGGATTTGTGTTTACCCAGTATTTTGGGCAAGTATCACTTGCTGTGCTGATGGTTGGCTGTACAGATGAGGGGGGATTGATTTTGTATACACAATGGGCTGTCAAGCAGAACCTAACTTGAATTAAAGTAACTCTTTGTTCAGGGACCAAACTAAATATTCCATGATTCTCCTCTTGTCATCTTCTCCTTGCTCGCTGTTTCTCACTCCTAGCAGATCACCGTGCATGAAACAGTACTCCAACTACAGTGTTCTCAACACATGTATTTGGCAAGGAGGTGCAAGCCACCTACCACTACAACAAGCAATTCTGGCTACAATTTTTGCAGCTCCCATGGTGAGGAGCATCAGTAGGGATGAAAATACTGATCAGCAATTTTTGGAGACCTTTTAATGAAAGAGTGGCCCTCTGTGCAATGCTGTAACTAGTAACACCTGGTGAGAGATCATGTTGTAGCCCTGGTAGCTGTAGCCCAAACAGTAACTACTGCAGAACTTCAGGCTGACAGAAATCTTTTTTGTCGTCACTTGGACAGAACTTACCATTAGGCTGTACAGGCATAGACATAGTATAAGAGCTGCCTTTTACTGCTAAGCCTAATACAGGAAGTATTCTGTGGCAGAATCAAATCTTTTTTTTCGTCACTTGGACAGAACTTATGACCATAAGGCTGTACAGGCATAGACATAGTATAAGAGCTGCCTTTTACTGCTAAGCCTAATACAGGAAGTATTCTGTGGCAGAATCAATCTGTCCCAACTTCCTCATCCCTTTTCCCTCCATTCAGCCTTCTCTCAGTCATCTTTGACATGTGTGCTTCCCCTGTCCTCTTCCAGCTGACAGGCACTCTAGTAGAAGTGGCAGATCCATGCGAGCAAAACCAGTGGAGATTCAGCCTACGCAGAGCAGTCTAACTAGTGAAAATGGGAAATCTAACACTGAATGTTTTATATTTCAAGAATACATGCATTTATAACAAAAAGTGATGACAAACTAGACAAGGGAAGTAAATCTATCCACACAAGAAAAAAACCTTCAGGTTTGGGAAAGCTTAGCCCTTCCTCTTGATCAGAGGCATCAAGGGAAATTGGGCTATAACTTGGTACACTTTTTGCAAACCAGACAGCAACATCAGGGTAATTGTTGGAGAGAATAAGCCAAATTGCTTTAATTCCTCAGAGGAGCCTAAAATTGGTGAATGGAAAGAATGAATCAAAAAGGAAGTAACTTTTGATTCCATGCTAACCTGTTTCTTACAGGACTTTGGAAAGAGTTGGTTTCATTGCTATTTTTTAAACTAACTCATTTCATGCTGCACATTTTAGAACATTCATTAAAAAAGAAAAACATTTCAGTATTAATATTAGGCTAGAGTTGCATAAAAAGCAGATCAAATGATGTATATTACAACACCTAAGGTTAAACAGGAAAAAAATTTTAAACTCAGTTTCATTTAGCAACAAAGCAGAGATGTTGAGTAAAAACTCCAAGTACTTTTTTTTTTTTTTTAAAATACGTATGCCAACAGCTGCCCAACAGCATTTCCTCAAAGTCTTGAGCTAAGTCTTGGACTTACAGAAATAACACATACAGAGGGGTTGGTTGCATGGAAGTGAACACAAAAGACACCCTATTTTAAAGGAAGTACTCCTGCCTCAGAAACAAATGCTGTTCTGCCAGGCATTAAACTCCCTTACTCACCAACAAATGCTGTTCAAAGTGTGCTGCTAATGGGGAACAGCTACGAAGCTGCTGGAAACTAAGTAAGAAATCACAGCTTTTCTCCAATTTAAATGTAAAGGTGAAAAAAAATAGGAACTAAAGTAATTTATCAAGAATTAGCCATCCTTCCATCTTTCCCTAAAGACAAGTTTTGTATTAAATATCAATTGTATTTTTCTTTTGTAATGAACAACTTCTCATTGAAATAGCTTATTTTAAGGAGCAATTATCGTTAATTGAAAATACTCCTTAGTTTAACTTCCTTTAGGATAGTGACCAGAGGTATGCAAGCAGACTAACCGCAGCTAACTCCATATTAAAAAGCTATTAATAGCTTCTCTTCAGGATTATCCAAGATATTCTTAAGTCTCTCTTTCTGCAGATCTGTCACTTCATTTTTTGGCTCCCATCCAAATCATGTCTTTACATCATTTTGCCTTGATTATAAGACCTGAAGCCTGTAACATTCACTTCATTGTTTGGGAAATAACAGGTTAGAGGAAACTCCAAAAGATTGCTTTCATCCAGATGCATTGGCCCAGAGAAATTCAGTTAAACAAAGATGATGGGGAAGTCAAATGGAAGGGAAGTGGTAAATTCTAAATGATATTTAATAACAGACTAGCAAAAAAATGTCATTATACATGGGGTATGGAGTGAATTTTCAAATAGCTTATAAAGTGTAATTAATCATTGGCTCTACCACTTTTTCTTTCCTTTTCAGATCAAATACTGATCTCTGTTCAGCCTTAACTATACCAAGCCAAAAACATTAGTGCCTGTGTTTTATCCAGATTTTTCCCCAGAGCACCTTGATAGGTTATTTGACAGACTGACCATATTTTAATTCATGTTCCAAAAAACCAAATTCCTACTTAGCCTTTTACCTTTCAGGCGTTATTGTAACTGCTTGCCTTTCTGGAGGGAATGACATTTTCTCTGGCAGAGAAAAATGGAAAAATGCATTAGTTAGTGCTTAATAGCCTACAAAGTTAACTTAGAACTTTGCAGCATGTACTACAGTCTCCTGTGCACCAAAGGGTATTTCGACACCTCCTCAATTGGTGGTTTTTGTGACCTTTTATCACAAAAATAGATCAAAACTGAGCTCCAGACACTTTGTTCGGAGCCACAGTTTGTATTCAGAAAGGCCAGTGGCTTATAATATGCTATTCCATCTGGGGCTCATTAAGAATAATTTCCCCCTGTTTACACTTTGAGATTAGTTTAGAACTTTAAGGCTGTCATTCCATTTTCAGTTTTCACACACTTAGAAAGGAAGGTTAAATACAGAGGTGACAGGAAATTTGGGACCAAGTTGCGGTAAAACTCTAGAGAAAGAAACAAGTGTGGCGTATTACAGTTGTGATGTCAAGAATAATACAGCTTTAATAAAGCCAAGACTATACAATTTGCCACATTTGCATGGAGTGGAGTCTGCAGGTTAGCAATGCTCATTTATACAGTTCTTAATGTACTCAACATTTCTTAGAGCATTTATCTAAAACAACAAGGTAGTTGTTTTAGCTTAGTGCCATTACACACGAGTGACTAGAACAGAAGGACAACATGCCGAAAGAGACAAATAACGTGCCTTCCCTGGGATCTCCATTTGGACATTAATAGCAAGCAAAATCTGTTGTCCACCTGAAGAATTGGCATCCTGGCCTGTATCAGAAATAGCGTGGCCAGCAGGAGCAGGGAAGTGATCGTGCCCCTGTACTCGGCACTGGTGAGGCCGCACCTCGAATACTGTGTTCAGTTTTGGGCCCCTCACTACAAGAAGGACGTCGAGGTGCTGGAGCGTGTCCAGAGAAGGGCAACGAGGCTGGTGAGGGGTCTGGAGAACAAATCTTATGGAGGATCAGCTGAGGGAACTGGGACTGTTTAGCCTGGAGAAAAGGAGGCTGAGGGGAGACCTCATCGCTCTCTACAACTACCTGAAAGGAGGTTGTAGCGAGGTGGGTGTCGGTCTCTTCTCCCAAGTAACAAGCGATAGGACGAGAGGAAATGGCCTCAAGTTGCGCCAGGGGAGGTTCAGATTGGA
>NW_008795314.1:2907856-2932211 GCF_000699145.1 Aptenodytes forsteri
TGGGCATGGTTGTTGGGTCGATGGTTGGACTCGATGATCTTAGAGGTCTTTTCCAACCTTAATGATTCTATGATTGATTCTAATACATTTTGGTAGAATTACACAAGGTCAGTTGGCTAGAATTGCAAAATGTTAGTTTTGTATGCAAACTGAAGCGCACTGTCAAACATATGAGGCAATAATTTTGCTTCGCTAATAACAGACACCATGTCTACCAACTGAGCATGACTGAGTTCCCTACTTTAACATGACACAGCTTCGAAATCTGCTTTTCATATTATACAAGACCCTGTATGTTTTTTCCTCAGCATAACTTTTGTGATGCTTTTGGACACAGTTATGACTTTTAAACAATGATGCTAGCTGTTAGACGACACCAAAAAGCATAGGACCAAAACCAATCATGCGGATAACATCACACACTAATTTTCAAGTGTGAGTTCTGAAGGGTTTACTGAAGTCCTGCCACTTCTTTCCATAAGGAAGTACTGCACTCTTTATCCGAATCGGTTGGATAACAGGAAGATTATTTTCCTTTAGTTTCCTAAAAAATTAAGTCAGAAATATGGTTCACGTGACTCTCCTCCTAGCAGTGGATACTATTTAAAATGTTACTTTATAGGCTTGTGACCATTTCTATTGTATTATCTTAGTCTCAGCACACCATTAGAGCTTGCTAAAATCAACTACTTCTAAGTACTTCTGCTTTAATTATCATATATCAGAGGTTGCACAAATAACACCTCTACCATTTTAGTTATCAGTGCATAAAGCAAACCTGTCAGGTTCTTAGCCACCATTTGTGAAGATACTATTTAGGATTTTGCTTGGACATTACCACAGTGATTACCTAAAAAGAATACATTTCCAACAACTGCAGATCTTGCCCAGAAAGAAATATTTATTTCTAAAAAGATTTTTTTAAATATTTTTTAAAAATCTGTTTCACATAAAGCCCGGATGGATGGAGAGATACATGCATACCTACCTGTAGTAAAAAAAAAAAAAGATTACATCATCACTTATATATTTATATTCTATCAGTCCACCCATACTATTAACATAAACATCAAATCACAATTTCTTCCATGGAGGAATTATCTTCCATTTGTTCTAAGCACTGAAATACGAAGAACAGGTGTTTGGATTTAATTCCAAATGAGAAATGCAGCTTTTTGGCATGGAAATAGTTTAGCAAATGGCTGAAATGCGGAGATTTGTTGGCCTGTTTCTGTGTTTACTTGCAGCAATATGACACTTACAGGTCGCACTGTTAAATACTAACCCAAAAATGGAGATGGAAGTGATCAAATTAACATAGTCAGATCATGGGTCAGGTCAGAACATACACACGTGGATAAGATCCTTAGGAGTACTCAGTACTAGTTTATAAAAGCTCTATTGATACACAAAGAAAATCTTTCTTTGCCTCAAAGGAATTCTTTTCAAATGAAAATGAATGAGTAAGATCAATGCTAAATACTTTACAGTGCTAAATGCTAAAAGATTTAGGACTTGATTTTGTGTCCTCTAAACCCACATCGGACAAAGGTTTGACTTCAATGCTTATGTTCATTGCTTTGTTCAGATCTGTCATCACCCTTGTTCGGAGGGTATTTTTTTGAAGGTCCTCTGTATCAGCCAGAGTTTGAGTTTTGACATGTTGGAGACTTCACAATAGGGACAAACAAAAAGTTTAACTTATCACTGATAATTTTTAAAACTAGAAGGACATATCATGCATTGTGGCTGAAAAATCATTAGGATTAAGATTGTCAGCGTATTACATCTGAATAACCAGTGGCATAGTCCCTACACAATTATATATATAAAGCAAAACCAAAAAAGCCCCTCAAAAACAGAACAAAGAGAAAAAAAAACAAACCAAAACTAAAAGCAAAAAGCACAGAACAATAGTCTGTTTAACTTAACCTCTTGAACTTTATCATTAGGCTTGCTGTTCTATTGTTGTTGTTATGTTTTAGCTTGCTTGCTTTCTTTTTTGAGCTTACTAACAAGGCCTAAGAAGTTAAGTCAAACATTCTTCAGAGAATGAAAATACAATGATAAGGAATAATAATAAAAAAGAAATAAAGAGCACGGGTCAGCAAATGTAGACTGTACTGGGAGCCAGGCACCATTCCCAGCTCTTCCGCTCACCCGCCATGTAATTAAGGGCAAATCTTTTCACCGCTCTAAACAATTCTGTTCTCTGTCCGCCGTCTCCTTAAATTATAATTTTGTTGGCAGCCCAAAGAATAATATTTGTATATCCTCATACACACATATACATGTGTGTCTATGTCTATATGTATGTATACACACTGCATGGCACAGGAGGGCTCCGTTTAGAGGCTATAAAAAGAATAATAATCATAATATGTTATAGTTTAAACAATAAAATAGGAAATAGCCTTAGCAGATTTTTTTGAGTACTATTAAATGAAGGCTTTCAAAAAAAAAAATTCAGCACCACCCATTCTAGCCCTAAAATCTCACCAAAACCACTGAAACAAAACCCCTCAGGTCCAAAACACACAGAATGGATCCAAATGCATCTGAATTAGATCTATTTGCCAACATATTTCTACTCCTACCACAATAAATACCACCAATAGACATCCCTGGATTTTATTCCATAAACATGCTGACGAGCCTAAAGCAACCAAATTGAACTGATACAGGAAATCTATAAAGAAGAAGAACACCTGTCAGTGGAGGAACACTTCTCAGATAACAGTTGTTTAATTTGTAACCTCTCAGTCCTGATCCTTGAGGAGAAGCTACTTAACATCTTCCAAGGACAAGCCTGAGAACTAAGATTGACAAGTGGATATGACAAGTGGATAAATGAGATTTAACGATAGTGGTTTTATGGCACATTGTGACCTCCCCTCCTCCCTTCTTTCTTCATCTTAGGGATAGAAATCTTTCCCCTTAGGAGAATGTATTACCATCTCTTTGCCATCCTGCACCTTTCTTCCTTCCGATCTCTTTCACCAAATCTACCTTACCTTTCAGAGGTGGTTCTTAATTAAACTATGAGCTGACTTTTTTTTAGCTTTCAGATCTGCTGCATCTATTTCAGGGACTGAAGAAGAGCTTGAATGTCTGAACCCTTCTTTAATTTTTCCAGGTATGCTGACATAGCTAACAAATGTGTTAGATTTATCTACAAACCCCATCTTAGTTATGTCCTTCAATCACCAGAGTTACCCCAAAACAACTGTGCTTGGTTAATGACTGTTTTTTTTGGTTTTTTTTTTTTTTTTAAAAAAAGGGTATATGGTACAACCCAGATTTTTTTAGACCTCAGTTTTTATCTATACCCCTTTGCCTAGTGTTTCTTAAAAACAGGTTTAGAGCTTTCAGTGGCTGTTAGACTAAGAGATGGCTCCTGGACTACAGATCATCCGTAACACTCACCTTTCCACCCTCATCAAATTTTCCCACGTGAAAAAACCATTCTCGAGAACAGAACCAGGTTGGCATGATCACAGTAGGTCCATGGGAGGTAAACACCTAGGAAAAGGGTGAAAAAAGCCAGTCTTAATTAATAGAATGTCAAAACCAGCATCTGTTGGGAAGCAAAGTATGCATTCACCTGAAATCCTGCAAATACTTACGCCTATATTTACTCTTTAGCAGTTTTAAGCACTGAGAAATGCAAGTGCTTAAAATTTAGCATGCACTTAGTGTTTAAACTGTGGTATATACCAGCACCTTTGAGGTGTCACAGCCAAACAGATGAATCTACTTCCTGCTTCATATTCCATAACCTTCTCTTCTATCATAAGTTGCAACACATGCAGAGTACTTCAAACTTTATTTCAAATTTAGAGAGGCATACTGGTAATGACGCTTCTATTAATAATGGCAATGTTGATACTGAAGTGAATGAATTGAGAAGAATCTTAAAAAGTTAAAGTCCTTAAACTCAACCCTACAATTGTTGTGCATTGATTTTCCATTTTATATTCCTTATACATATATTAAGGAGGAGCTTTCATGGATCTTTTATTTCTGCCAAAGACACTTAAATCTTAATCAAGCTTGGACAAGTAAGATGCAATTTATTTTAAACATCACCAGAGCGCTATGGATTTGCTACCCAGTAGTACCTACCTTAAAAGGTAGTTGGAAAGAAAATGCTTTAGGGACTGAAAAGGAAGTGGCTATTAATTTCATCCTCTTGACTAGTGACAGCCAAGAACTATACAAATGGTTCTTTGCAGCTTTAAACAAACTTGTTTTAAACACAACTATGAAATAAACCAGAATCTGGATTACGGAAGGTAAACTGGTTCTTTCTTTTATTACAAGATGAAGTATCTAGCCAAACAAGAGACTGAACTTGTCAAACAGAATGTGCAAAGTTAAGACAGGAGACTGTGCCTGCTTCCAAAGAACTACACAGGAAATAAAGAGCACAGCCTGGTTTAAAAGGGCAGAAGAAAGAAACCTCACAATTACTGCCAGTCTTCAAACACTAATGAAAATGCTGATCTTATGAGCAGATGATTTCATAGCATGCTATAGTGGTAATATTAATATCCCTGTATAGTTCAGATTTTTAAACATCAGTGCATGAATGTAAATTTTATCACATGCATCTAAGCATTTACTTTTTAATGGTGTTCCTCTTGATTTCAACCTGGGATGGAGCTCCTTAAACTCCTCTTATGCCTGGTAACTTCAATTTCCACAGATAAACATGGATTTAAAGCCCAAATTTTACACACTCAGTTCTATACAGACACTTAGACCAACTCTCTAAGCAAATTAGATTAGAAATCTAGTAAAAATTCAACACATGATCTACTCCCACTTTTCTTATGGCATGAATCACCTGACCAAACACAGGCATCCACCTTAGGGTGAAACACACTGCATGCTAACTCCAGGAACATAATGATAGAACTTCACTGTCTGTAAAGGGGTCCTAGGGTGACTCATCTCGATACAGACACTTAAATTTTAGGCAGTCATATTTAGTCAGAATAATCCTATTGCTTAATGGCTATGACTTAACACATTAGCAGCTTGTTCATAACTGACATACGCTAGCTTCAGAGGTCCTAAATGTCAAGAACTCCCCCAAAAAGTCAGTGGGAGCTGAAAGAGTCAAAACAATCCCAGACTAGAGCAGACGTGATTAGTCAGTACATGGTTATTAGCTCCACACTAATTACAAGGGCAATTGAGTATGGCCTGAACCGAACAATGACCAAACAGTAATCCCAAAAGAAAACAACAGTAGGGAGAAAAGCTAGGCTAGAATGCATTGCATTGAATCTCATTTCTGAATGAAAGAAAATCTTCAAAAGAAAGTCTTGAGCCTATTGGAATACGTGAAATGTGTCTGGAGAGGCTAGAATGCCATTTCCTCAGTGCAGCCAGGTTCATCAGAGAACACAAATGCACTTAATCTTAAAGATGTAGCTCAATGTAATTAGTCATGCTCACGTGCAAAGAGCATAAGTCCCAAATATCTTAGATAATCTGTGTTCCATTGACGTATATACTTAAGTGAAACTACATAGAACAAATTTGAAACACTGAGAAAAAACATCAAAATGTCACTTCTGTTAACATAGATGATATGATGATGATTATATAGTAAACCAAAACACACTGCATACACTGATGTCTTTCCTAAATCAAACAGTGCTCTATGGCTCACTGTCCACCTCAGAGAAGATACTAGAGGGGAATCACACAGACAAAACTGAGACTGATGATGAGGTGGCTGGATTGCCACATATGATTTCAGGGTCTTATCCTTCAAGAAAGTCTTTGAACCTGCAACAGTACACCAGCTAAGAGTCAACGGATCAGTAAAAAAGCTTTTTCTATATGAATATTTATAATGCAACATCAAAATAAACTTTAGGAAATTTAAATTTGTGCTGCTGCCACAATGGACAAATTCATGCTACCTCATCCCTTGCTATGCTAACAATAACACTTGTGAAGCTGAAATTCCTTTTTTTTGTTAGCTTAGTTTTCGGCTGGCTCTGCTCCCTGATCCAACCAACCACAAAAACACTAGTGGCACCATAAAGGAGGATGTAGGAAAACAGGGCACCAAACACAGAGAGGACAGCAAGACCATTCTTTTCAGCAGCAGTATAGATAATCCATAAATAATCTTTAACCTGATAGGGGGAACTGTATGCTCAAAATTTAGATTTACAGTATATCTATATCAATTTATGAGCTCTCCCACTCCTCCTGCCTCTCGCTATGCATCCCAGTCACTTACAACAGCATTGGCACTCACCTGACCCCATGGTCAGCTAGATCAGAGCACTGCATCAGTAAGAAAGCTATTATTTTCTTTTTTTTTTAGTGTTAGTTTTCTATAGCCTTAGTTCTCTGAATGGGTTCACTGTGGGGTCAGACGAGCAATACTGCTGACATACTGGAGGGGGAAGGAACAAGCTTTGGAGAAGAAAACAAGACCTCCCTTTTTGGTCATTGCCCACAGTTAATCAGTCCAGCTGTAATATAAAACTGCACCCTCGGTCTGAATACTTACAGTGCTGGGAGGAGAACTGGCTCAGGAAAAACACTAAACTCCTAGCAACTGTATTGAAACACTGCAGCATTTGCCAAACTTTTGAAAGCTACCTTCAAGAGCTTTTGAAATTTCATCTTCAAGACAAAAAACCCCAACCTCAACCTCCTGCAGTTTGGAAATTCCAGATTTCAGCTTGGTTTAGAGTCAGATGGGAAAGTCTCCTCTGGATTTTTTTTTTGCCTATTCTTGTCATACACACTTCCCAAGGTGTTAAAAAATGGTCGAACTGGCTGACCAATTTATGATTTTATCCATAAATCTTTTAGATTGTGTGGACTGGAACAAGAGAAACAAAAAGCACATGCTAGCCTTAATCTGAAAATCAATCAAAAGCACAATTTGAATTATGATGCAGCTCTGTAACTGCTATGTTTGGTTTTCTTGAAAACGTTCTCCAGCTCTGCCCAACAAATGTCCTGTATCACCTTGGAACCTCAATGGGTTTTCAGTCCTCCTCGAGGAGTTAATTCAGTATATTGGAAAGCAGTTTGGACCTGTGAACCTTTCACACACAGCTGTATTGGAAGATTAATGCTTAATACAGTTGTCATTAATTACAGTACACTGTATGCTGTAAAGACCATCTAAATATAATCTAGTTGAATGAAACCAACTTGTTAAAAACTAACCCCAGAGCTTGTAGATGAAGGTCTAAATCTGCTCAGATTTAGAATTCCTGAAGAACACAGTGTTGTCATAACCAAATTGGAATCCATCATCATCAGTTTCCAGGTGATGGACACAGGCTGCTACTTCAGCACCATATTTCTTAAATTATTTAGAACTTTTATTGTCATCTTGTTTTATTCCAAGGATCAAGTAGCAAGTAATTGAAACTGATTTATTCTGGTTTGTTCTTGCTAACTGTTTAGCTATTGAATTACATTCAACTATTACAGAGAGTCTCTGAAAATAAATCTAAAGAATATAAAGAGTTGATAATGTGACTTTCATTTGTTGTGTTTCAAAGCTGTCAACAGCACATGTAATTCTGGTCCCTACTGATGCTCACTTCAGATCATGTCAGCATTCAATACGAAATTTAAATTCCAATACTGAGAAAGGCATTCATGTGTTTATAGTAACTCTTCAAGTAAAGTTCTATTTGCTGAACCAGCAAATCAAAATCTAACAGCCATGTGCCAAAAGAATACATGCAGATGGTGAAACAACCTTATCACATTATGTCATGCAGAATACAGAGAGGAAACCAGGCAGCTCACAAGAGCAACCTATTTAATCAAGGGTCCAGACTGCTTTCCAGTGTAACAAGCTAATTCCCCAAAATACACTACACATTTAATTCTACTTATGCTATAGCATTTAAGAAAATTATATCCACACAGATCAAGGATTAGAAACAATCTCCTATGTGATGATAAATAAAGCTTTCCAATACCCAGGGTCATACATTAACACGTTAGAAGGTGAAAAAGAAGACAAAACAAAAAAATCAGATGGCGGAGGGCCACGATGTTTTTGTGAACTGTAGGCAGACCATAGGCTAAAGGACATCACTCCTGACTTAGAAAAATTATGTGTTAAGATACCAGTGCATTAATTCAGCAGTGAATGTACCAGGACCTCATTACTAAAGATTACCAGGTTTACATCCAGAATCAGGTGCATGTATTAGTGCAACAGAAGAGGTACGGAACATAGGGAAGAGAAGAAAAGACTCCTTTATCCTACTTCAAAAGAGTATTAGGCAACTAAGATTTTTCAAAAAAAAGAATTACAACAAACTTTACCAAGCTTTAAGGAACCTAAACACCCAATCTGGTATGGATTACATTCACTTAGTTTATATTGTACTGAACTGTTTAACCCTTTCCTATGCCTATATAAATAATTGCCTGTATCACCTAATCATTGCATGCTTCGACATTAGCTGAAAATCCCTGCTCTAAAGAAGCCGGGATCTGGCACAACAAAAAGTACATTTCAGAAATAAAACATGCCATGACTCTCCATACTGAAAGGTTGATATAGACATAGTAATTCTGGTACAGGCTTGACTAAAAAATCAGCGTTACTTGACCTTCACAATCCCAAACTCTACTTAGCAACAAAACTAATCAAAAAGAATTCAAGAGTCCTGAGAATTGCTAATGCCACTGAAAGCAGAAAGCATTCAGCACCTCCGAGAAGGTATTCCAGTCCTGCTCCTGGAAAAATTATGACCTACAGCTCCCCATGATTTCCTCAGGATTTGAAGCCTTAACGAAGGCTGAAATGTTTCACAGTTTGTAGGAAACACAGACTCTTTGCAAGAATGGAACCAATGAGAGCAGCTGTAAGATGATGCTTTCTCAGTTGCTGTATCTGTTTTTCTATCTAGTGCTTCCTACCACTGCTTGAAGGAACCTATATTGTTTCTTTTCTGTAACAACTAACTAGATTATACAGCTAGTTACCTTTCCAATATATAGCTGGAGAGTAGGTGTACTGCACTGCAGAGATGTTCTCTTACACCTCTGAGTACAATCCCTTCCAACATTTCAAAACTTAATTGAGATTCAATTTAAGATACTATAAAAAAAAAAGTGTTATAAAAGGGTTATAAAAGTTAAGTGATCTCTCTCTTTGGTCAATCTTCCACGCAAATACAGTCCAATGATATCAAATCTGTACAAGCTGTGGTAATAATAATTTATATTTTACCTACACTGTATGATTGACAGTTAACTTTTTTGAAATGTATGTAAAAAGTCTTAAGCCTATTCAAAGGTGCAGCCAGTCAAAAGCAAAGTATAGAATACCTACGTAACAAAGTATTACATGATTTATGGAGTGCCAGGAATATAAATAAATATAAAAAAAAGAAATCTGCATTCAAAGTTATTAGAAACCTAGTTATATAGGCTAAATAGTAACACTTGACAGTGTTCACCTTCATACATAGGCTGTTTTCCTGAAAGCCTAGAAGGTTAACCAAGACATAAATGGTATTACATGAAAAGCTGACGTTTGTTTTTTGTTTTATATTTTTATGCAGATTGAAAAGAAAAAGTGTTCATTAAAACATTTATGGTATATTTTAATACTTTCTAAAGCATACCTAAATCTCGGGGAAGATAATGCGTGAATCTCTCACACAAATCCCTGCTCCTCACTCCCCTACATCCCAACGCTTCCAGTTCTCATGATGTAAGCAGAGGACAGTAATGGGAGGAAAGTTGGGAGAGCAGTAGTGCGGGGAGAAAAAAGTTGAATTTGTTTGAACTGCTGTAACAAACTCCCTTGTCCCTCACAGTTTATTACGTTCTTAGTGCTTTTCACCAGGCCATTCACTTTAAGAAAAACATGATAGTCCTTTTTATAGCTATTTGACCATTATACCAAAACATAAAATTCTATACAAATAGTATTCCCTATGTTATATAAAATTTTAATATCAAGTCTCTACACTGTTGGATGTGAAATCACCATCTGAAAATGAGTAAGAGGGTGTGTATTAACATGGCATCACTTCCTCCTGACATCTCTGGCTACAACAGAGCGCCACAAAGAATGAAATGCAGGGTAAAGACTTCTTGTATCGGGCTGCACTCTATCGACCTTTTTTTTTTTTTTTTTTTTTTTTTTTTTTTTTTTTTTTTTTTTTTTTTTTTTTTTTTTTTTTTTTTTTTTTTTTTTTTTTTTTTTTTTTTTTTTTTTTTTTTTTTTTTTTTTTTTTTTTTTTTTTTTTTTTTTTTTTTTTTAAATCTGCTGCTGAAAGGAAATCTGTTTACAAATTTTCCAAAGGTAAATATATTAACTTTGGGTTTATAGTCTAATGCATATGTATTGAATTAGCTGTGTTTTTGCTTTATGTGAGCTAGCCCATGCCAGCCTCATTGTGCTGGATAATTGAGAGCTGACTATACTGCTGAATATCTCTTTTTTTCGTAGTTGAATGCTCCTAGTAAAACCCAATAGCAAGCGCCATTCTTCAGTCTTTTTCAGAGCTTTTATCTACTAATGACGATGAATTAACCTACTGCTGAAACCAAAAGAATAGATGCATGCAAAGGGAATAGCCTGTATGATTTTAGCATGTCTCACATCTTTTTTCCTTGTCTGTAAGCCGCTAAAAGTGGTCTTTGTAACATCCATGCCTTAACAAGTCTCTCTCATTCTTGGAGAGTTTCCAGTATTTAAAGAGTCAAGTATTTACAATGGAAGAATTACTCCATCCAGTAAAATGAAGCATTCTGTACCAAGAGGTTGTCTACTTGGCTTGCTGTTTATGCTGAGCTTTTACCACGGAAGAAAGAAAACAATATGCTTAAAGTCTTATTAGCAGATACTAAATTGTGGTTAGAACAAACAATCTGCTAATAAGCAGCACTGATCAGTGCTCATGTAGTAAGTCTTAAAAATGATCTTTCCATTTGACTTTTGGACACGTCCTTTAGTATTTTTGCAAGACGAAGACTGAATAGGTCTTTTAGATTTTGAGACAGTACCCAAATGAAGGTAATCTCAAGAATATATGAAAAACAAAAGATGACATAAATATCCTTCTTGCAATAATAGGACAATTCTATTCTTACAAAAAGTTATAAAATCTGTAGTGTTCAGAAGATTATTTGAAAGTAAGTATTATTAATTTTCTGTCTATAAAAACATCAGCTATGTTTGTAACTTATTAAATAATATTTAATAGATAACAACATATACAGCATGAAGATAATAATGCCAGCCCTGCAATGGTCTGGAAAATCCTCTTTTCTTCGGATTCACACTGTTACCTCTGAGGAACATCTCCTGCTTCAGTGGTAAGGAGTGCCAGCTCCGGGGAAGCAAGACTGTCCTGCCTTTTAAAGTGGATGATGCTATGTCCACAAGTAACAAAGCATTCAGTTGTTTGCTTCTCTAAAACGTGCTAGTAAAGAGGAAAACAAATTCACATAAAAAGCAACACATGAAACTTTTCCACATACCACCTTCTAAAATCAATGTTCAATTGATATGTGAATAAACCTCCTGACAAATCTCAACTTCAGCGAATTTTAAAATGCAGGTATTTTGAGAGAGAAACATGAAATATTTTTGCGTATTCAGGTTTATCCAACAGCATAACATATCCTACCTACTACTGTTCACTGATTCTCCTTTTCAAATGAATGTTCATGTTATGAAAGTTGTATGCAACTTGGAAGTGGGGGAACATATGAACCTCAGTTAAAGGAAAGAAATACAAGCATCTTCTAAACAAGCATAGAATTGTAGGGAAGGAGATCACTTTCGAATTTGAAAAGTTCAGCTGTGTGCTAATGTACATGCAAAAGATCCACAGGAGAAATATTAAATATTCATGCAAACTTGCGCTATTTATTTCAATACAAATGGTATTTCTTTTGTGTGGTTTTTTTCCCCTATAGGCTTTTAACATTTAGAGTAGGTAAAAAGAGAAAAATTAGATCAGATCTTAGACTACATATTCTGATTATTTGATTAACAACTGCAATAGTAGAATGTTTTCTTTAGGAAATCAAAGCAAACTTTACCCTAAATCTCTCCCTCATGTCTTCCATCATATCACAAGTCTTTGGGGGGTATCAAAGTACCAAATGCATTCCAGTGCCCCGAGAGTGTTTGATTTGCATTCTGTATCGCTTCAAAATTGTGAATGGGACAACAAAGAAAAGACAGAAAATAAAAATCAGTTATTTAATTATTTTAGAAAAATAAACTTCAGTGCTAGTACAAGAAACAGTAACGCAATATTTTTCACAGGGGGGGAAATTAAATTCTTCTCAGAGTTTTGTTTTCTATAAATGGCCTAATACTAGTCTTCTCGCACACTGTTTCCAATCTTTTACCCCACAATACACTTTCTCATAATGATATATACTAACTGAGGGGGGGAAAAAAACCCAGTACCTCAGCAAATTTTTTACACACACATACATTTTTGGTAATGAAAGGGACCTAACACATGTCAAGAACCCAGTCATCTGTTACAACAGTTTGTTTTTCAACAGTGCAGAAGACAAAACTGGAAAGACCTCAACCAATCCTGAGAATACACAGAAATAAAGATTAAGTCCCATCAATTTGTAAAAGTCTGAGAAAAAACAGAGCTGAGAGCACTACAAAGCTTTTCCCTCCTATCTGCATTCTCTTGTTTCAGCCTCCCTAATAACTTGTTGATGGGTTTATATGTGGGATTTGATTTTTTAGGTTCTTTCACTGCCTCCCAGCCAACAATCTGATCAACATTTCCTTTTATTTGTGACTGCCTACTCTATAACCAAAACTCTCATAGCATGGGTAGTTTGAAGGTCATATTGTATCTCTGAAATTGGGCTCTAAGTATGCATCACTTCTGGCATTTATTCCTACGTTAAGTTCTGTCTGAACTTGGCATTCCCTGTCACTGGTTTGAATTAGTTACTATTCAGACAGTCAGTCATTCAATCTATCCAGTGTGTTAATATATTTTCAAAGTCTCAAGAATGCAGTAAGAAAGAAGGTAATAAATAGCTTAAGATCTTCCAAGTGGAGGCTGGTATGAATTAGCTTCAGGGTATCTATGCTCCCATTAGAACAATACAAATCAACAATAAAGAGCAAGGATTAGGGCCCAAATTCAGCCTAAATCAGAGATGCATAAGCAAGCAGCCTAGGCAGTATGGGTCCTCCCTACCATAGAGAATTTCTGCCATGGAGCAACTCAACTCACCTAAGATCTCTGCTGCCATCTCTAATGAATACAGTGGAGCTCCTAGAGAATGAGGCTTCTAAATTCACTAGTTCAGGTAAGCACCTTTAAATGGGTGAATATCCACCTAAGCCTCATGTATCCATACATTCCTATAATCAGACTATTATAATTATCCTCAAATTGATTAAATGAATTTCTGTAATAAGAAATCCTCTCTAAAAAACTGCTTCAGTATGCTATGTGAATCTGATAATAAGCAAAGTGCAGCTAAAATGTTCAAAGAATTAAAAGGAAGTAAATTCTGCTACACATATGAAAAAGATTTTTTACATTCTTTTTTAATACGTTTTTCTTATCCTGTCCTGCAGAAATATTTACACCGAAAAGGATAGTAGAGATGTACTATCCGGCACTCAGCATGTATCATTAGTAAATAGTAATGGCATCGTAGAAACGTGGCAGCAAAAATGGTCTTGCTATAATTTCAAAGAAAAAATATTAATAACTATCTAAAGGAAGCCAACTGAATCAGAAAAGAAAATGTTGATTTTCCAGCTGCCAAAAAGTTGAAAATCAGCGGAGGAAACAGATGCTAGAATTGCGCTTAATGTAATTTAAAATTTGAAAACAGAACAGCAGTTTTCGCTATACTCAAAACCAAATACAGTTATAGCACCAGCTGGGAAGAATCTACTAAGCAGCTCATGTGATTTAGATCTTTGAAAGTTTCATGGGTCACTCAACATAAACGCCTTTCTTTGTCACACACATCCCTGCTAAAAACGATTAAGATTTAAAAGAGGTTTCAAATCTCTGAATTACAAATTCTGAAAAAAGGTAGTGTAAAACACAAAAGCACAATAACAATGTATCTTAGAAATACTGTGTTTAAAAATATTTAATAATCCTAATTTCCCTGTCATTACTTTGTAAAATTGACCTAAAATCTTTGATAATTTTCCCCAAACTCCATGAAATTGGTAGCAAGAACTTTGCACATGCTACTTATACAAAAATAAAGTAAGACAAAACACAGCAATCCAAGAGGAACTTTCAGCAAAGTTCTCTCTATGTTTTTTTCCAAAAATCGTTGATGCAAATTATTATGAAGGTTGGCCCAATCTTTTCTGTAGTAAGGGAAGACACCAGTTTGGACATTCCTATAAGGAACAGCAAATCTCTCTGACAGCATAGATGGAGCGTTCAGTGTTACAAACTAAGCAAATTAGGAGTTTCACTGCAACAAACAAGTCACGGTGACAAACAACTATAACTTTGAAGCTCAAGTAGAGTAACAGCATTAATCAGATCTCCCAATAAGGCTTTATCTAACTTAGCTTTGTATTAAGCACAATCAATATATCAACAATACTTATTTCTATTTCTCATAAAATATTTACTATTCTTCATATTTGTTGTATTAAGACATTATGACTTCTAACTACTATTTTGACTCTAGACATCCACTGAAATCTATGAAAAATTAAGCTTCTAATTAACAACGTATTATGATTTCTAAACATGAAGCTCTGAGTCCCTGCGCAAGATCCAAAAAAAGTACTTGTCTAGAATGGTGGCAGCCCTGCCCTGCAGTATCCCTGAACACATTCAGTTGGAGTTCCTCTTGGCCAGCGCAGGCAATTCTGGCTGTTCTGAATCCAGTTCAGAAACACCTACAACCTTCTCCGCATCGCATAAGAAACTCGGCAAATCTAACGCACTGGGAATTAGAGTCCCGCGTTTGGTTTAATAACATCCAACATAAGCACTATAACCTCTTTTTGGAAGTGGGGATCTCTGCCCTTTTCAAAACTGCACCACTTCACAGGGAAATCCTATGTAAAAATAAATATAGAACCAGAAGGATCCACATATTGCAGTAACAGAGTCTAAGTTCCAAAACCAGCATAACCTCAGAAATAATCTGTTAAATCCTGATTCAGGAAACCATTGCTTTAGTAGCGTATACGTAGGCAAGCTGCGTATCTTTAAATATTTAGCTAGGTTGAGACACTTATGAACAGCAATTTTTCACACATGCACATGTGTTATTCTGCCCCAGCAAAATTCTTTGGAGATTGGAAGGAGAAAAAGGCAGCTTTTTAAAGAGAAAATGGATCTTGAAAAAATATGCCAATTCATCTATATAAGCTACATTTACGTTGCAAAGGTTACCCACGTCTTCTCTACTAGCAACAAATCTTCTTTTCTAATTTGAATTCAGCAAGAGAACTGTGAGTTGTGATCTTCCAAAAACAGCTGAGGCATTTTAGCCACGCACCCAGTTTCATGATAATAAACATGTTCTTCCCCTTCAAAAAAAACTTCAAATACTGCCAAAAGACCATAAAACTAATGAGGTATAATACCTTCAGGACTTGTTATTCTGGCATACTTCAACCAACACCCTGCGAAAAATGACAGCAATGCTGGACCTATGAAATGTGGCTGTGTTAGTGCAATAAGTGGTCACCGAGGTACCAGCCAAAGAAGAAAGAGGGAACTCCCAACAGCAGTTCTCTGGACTCAAACCTTCAAACTCAGCAACATAATTTCTAAATATGCAAAAAATACTGACTGGCAAGTCTTCCAGCTTGCTCATGAAAATGAAGAGAAGACTTGCTCTTTAAAGCTTGTGGAACATGAAAAGATGTCCTGTTCAGTTAAAATTTCAATTTATTTTTCTACCTCACTGAAATGTGAGAAATCTTAATTCTAAGAAAAAGTAGAGAATATGGTGCTGTATGTTCTTGCTGCTATTTGTACTGTATGACTGCCATGGCAAATAAGGAAAGAAAATATCCTCCAGGCTGAGAAAAATCCCACCTTCAATAGAAGTACCAGAGGAAATCAGGGAAGTACACTTACTTTAAGCCATACACATACTTTACCACTTCCCTGCACCAGGTGTGCCAACTTTTTAGCATTGAAGCAAGTGTGACACTTCAGGGACTTTAGTTTGAATTAGGTTGTTTCTAATCACCTCTTCCCTTCATTTCCAAGGGGAACTTCTCACATGTTTCATTCTATACGATGATACTATGTTTATATCAACTGCCACTTAGAAAAGACATAAACCAGGTTTATATACAGTATCTGCAAAATGTAAAGGTAAAAAATTACACGAAGCTGCTGTACAGTGTTTTAAGTTACATGGAAGATGTTTCTGTTTCCACTTATATCAGTGAAAATATAGACTACCTTCGTTGACTTCAGTAGAATTACTGCACCCAATGCATAACTGGATGTAATGTTTATACCTCTTGATCCATAATACATTTCTGACATATCTACAAGATCCTTTGCAGACAGACATAAGCTCTCTCAGAGACAGGAGGTATGTTAGTTCAGGCGTAGTGCCATGCAAAGCCTGGACACACGGCTTCCAATCAGATCAATGAGTCAGCAAAATTAATTAATCTTTGAATGGGATAAAACTCCTCATCTTCTGCATTCAGAAGAATGCATCAACATACGCAAAACAGAAGGCATTTCTGCTGATTTACGAGGCCTTCTAAAATGGCTTGTCCAAACACCAGGTCACTGGGACATCGAGAGTGTACCTGAAAGACTTTAAGAAAGTATAAATATTTTAAAGCACAGCTGCAACTAAAAAAATCTCCCATTTTCACACACAGAGCAAAGTAACAGACACTTCTATTTTATCACCACCAAAAGATGACTGGACAAGTTTTACTCAGCCTTACCATATTACTTTTGATAGTTCTGTGACAGGCTGAGCTTATTCTCAATTTCCAAGTCACAGAGTT
The DNA here is from genome assembly GCF_000699145.1 of Aptenodytes forsteri. NCBI lineage: Eukaryota > Metazoa > Chordata > Aves > Sphenisciformes > Spheniscidae > Aptenodytes > Aptenodytes forsteri. The sequence goes on from NW_008795314.1 coordinate 2,924,865, forward strand.
TCCAACTTCCAAGCTATCGGTCCAGATACACTTCTGCACATCCCTCCCCTTCGAATTTGCCCTGCTAATTCCACTGAGCCCCACTGGCTACCCCATCCCATCGTCTTCTCTCAAGTGCCTGCTCCCACATCAACCCCACAGTGGGATTACCGACTGCAGACAGCAGTTTGCCTTTCATGTCACACTCAAATTCAAGTATTCCTTCTTATGCTTGCAACTTTCATTAAATAAGGAAGGGTGTGTCTTCCAGTTTTACTTTAGGGAACACAAAATAAACAAGCTGTCCTTTGAAGGAAAAGGATAGGAAAATAACAAGGCCTTCAAGAAAAGAAAAAAAAGAATAAAAGAAAAAAAAGGAGAAAACTTGAAACTTCCTATGCTGTCACAGCTGTTCTGGTCCTTGTATTCTGTTTAAATATTTTGCAGTCTAACAGTCAAACAGTCCAAAATAACATAATACGTATGCTGTACAACAACTATCAGACCTGGATTATCTCATTTCTGCTGCAACATGAGACCTATCACCTCTTCACACGAATTGAAATAAATAAATAAAAGGAAACTTTTAAGATCAATGCCATGACAAATGATTCAAATCTCATCTTTTGCTAAATCTTAGCAAGCTAATTATATCTTTTGATAACAAAATATTCATTGTAGCTCAAAGAAAATAGTGTATTTATGATCTAAGTATTTTTGGCAGAAGTATACTTATCGAACTATAATGTTATAGAATTAGTTAACAAATTTTTATTTCAAATAAAAAGATATGTACCTTGAGGGGTTAGTTTATCTTTTGAGCTACACAAAAGAAAAAAAGGATAGCCATCATTGATTCAAATCAACTTACTCAAGTTAAAAAACACCATGCTTTCTTCCTACAAACCATGCATTTCCTAATGATGACACTTTATAGAAATTGCAAATTACTCTAGCTTCAGTAGTCATTTACTAAAAATGAATCTCAATGTTTACTGTACTAAACTAAATATTGTAAGTCAGAAATACTATGAAAGAAGAATGGGTACATAGAAACATGTTCCTCTTGGATTGCTGTGTTTTAACAGATGTTATTTTCACAGGGTAGTAACTTTTAAAATCTCCAGTGAAGTTTTTTCAGTGATGAACACCAATACAAAGGTTTGCTTTTTAAGCATATTTCATGCATTTCATTCCTTTCCTTTATGAAAAAAGGTCTGGGTCAATGTTCTTTTTGTTTAAATCAAACTATGCATAGTTTCGACAGCATCTTAGTGTTTCACTAATTTTTTCAGTATTATCACCTGTTGTCACAATAACCTTGTTGTTCTAAATTGTTCTAGACAAAATTTATTTTCTTAACTTACTAAGAATAATAAGGTAAGTAATTAGTGTTCTCCAATTCAACATAATTTCTTGTTAGCCAGCTGTAATCAGAAGATATCCTTAGCATTGCAGCTGCTTCACAAATCCAACGACGACTTTAAATGTCAATATTTAAAATAGCAACAGAAGTTAAAATCCAAAATCCATTCCATATTAAAAACCATAATCTTGTCAGGAATGTCCTTTATGTTCTAAATATTTCCATTTAGTTGAAATAAACCATTCTCTTGACAAAAACATGAAAGCAAGGCTTTTTCTAATGCAAGAGAAAACTAAGAAATTTTATGCTTTACATTTGAAGCTCTTCCTGAGTGTGCAGTTTCAAAACCAGTTTCAGTCAATCCAGTCAATGCTGCACTGCTCCTAAATGAGCCCTTGGACTGCAAATGAACCCTGCAGCTTTAAAGAAATTGCAGAAACACAGAAATGTATTATATGCTACTATGTGGGCCTGTACTATAATTCATTTTCAACAGTTGGAGCAAAGTATGAGATTTTTACAGCATATTACTTCGCCATTGTTGTTGCTTTTCATAAACAAGATAAATTGTCCTGCAACACATTGGCCTGTGTCCTACAACTCCAAGGCAGTCCAGACCTTGTGTGGCGGGCTGACCTGGGCTGGCTGCCAGGTGCCCACCAAGCCGCTCTCTCACTCCCCCTCCTCAGCAGGACAGGGGGAGAAAATAAGGTGAAAAACTCATGGGTCGAGATAAAGGCGGGGTAAAAAAAAAAAAAAAAAAAAACAACACCCAAAAAAACAAAGGCTGCACATGGAAGCAAATTAAAAACAAACAAAAAAAGAAGATTTATTCTCTACTTCCCATCAACAGGCAATGTCCAGCCGCTTCCTGGGAAGTGGGGCCTCAGTAAGCGTGGCGGCTGCTTTGGAAGACAAACACCTTAATAACAAATGCCCGCCCCCCCACTTCCTTTCTCTTAGTTTCTATTGCTGAGCATGGCACCATACCACAGGAATATCCCTTTGGTCAGCTGGGGTCAGCTGTCCTGGCTGTGTCCCCTCCCAACCTCCTGCCCACCCCCAGCCTAGTGGGCCGGGGGCAAGGGAAGTTGCAGAGACAGCCTTGATGCTGCGGGATCACTGCTCAGCAACAGCCAAAACACTAGTGGGTTATCCGTACCCTTTCCAGCTACAAATACAAAGCACAGCACTATATGGGCTGCTGTGGGGAAGGTTAACTCCACCCCAGCCAGCCCCAATACACCTTGATTTGTACTTTAAAAAAGTTTTTAAAAAAGGGCTTGTGCACTCTGTCAGTAAAATCAAGCAATCTCCTTAAGAGCTGTGCTTCTGAATATTTGCAAATATTTGAAGTTATTTTGTTAGTAGTTGCCATCAGTGAGCAAAACCATGAGGTTTTTAAATGTTTATCTAAAAATTAAAAGCTTGGCTACATATTTAGCCCTCAGTTAAGAGGGTAAACAGCTTCCCCTAAATTCAGCAAAAGACAGAACGTGGTGCTAAAATCTTAAATAAATAACTCAAGATCTGATGACAGATCACAAGTTTCAATCCTGTAAGGAGAAAATTCTTTACTTAAAAGAAAGGCTCTTGGAACTCATAGATGATTTATGTCACCCTTGGGCATTTCTCTCTTGGTCTCAAAACAAAAAAGAAATTGTTAACACAATCTTCTGATCAAAGAGCATCACTAGGAAACAGAATACCAATTTTTCTTTTTGTGTTTGAAAAGGTAAAACATCAGTGTCCTCTGGGAAAAAAAGAAAATTAATCACAAGCAGAATTATGAAAGAAAGATTCAAAGATAAAGGAAGATTAAAATTCAGCTCTGCTGCTAGATAGGCTATCAGCCTCCTGTGCAGACCTTCCACACTAAAAATGCCCAGACCCTGTTCAGGTGCAGACTGCTGAAATCACTCTCAAGATGACAATTGGTGTACCTGACCTGCATGCAGCAAAACCAAACTACATTCAAGTTTCAGTATGGAACAGGTAACTGAAGCAATAGGAGGAGAGAGGAGAGAAATGGAGGGGTGGGGAAGGTGACAGAAATAAAAAAACCCTGCAGAAGACCCTTGGGCAGGATCCAAAAGCTGCAGATAGGACTGCAAGAACTTGTAGAAAAACCTACAAGGCTTGGAACAGTGAGCAAAGAAATTGCTTACCTGTGCTTCCTTTATGCTTTATTCGGGGGGGGGATCAGATTTTGCATGGATAAAGAAACTAGACTATGACAAGAAATATCTGCTGCTTTCATCAGCTTATCCCATAACAGAAACAACTCACAAGACCCCAAAGCCTGTCTATCTACTCAACTCAAAAGAGGTGATGTTGTGTGTAAGGCTAATACCTTTCAACATGTTCCAACACATCTCATAACTCCACAGTTGAGTCTAATTCACATGAAGTCATCTTAAAGCAAAACAAAAGTAACATGATATACCAATTTATTTTATAAATGTCTGCATTTACAGACTAAAACATGTGGATTTGGTTTTAATTTAATCTACGGTTTTATTGATGAGCTTCCTAAATCCATTCTAAATCACCCTACATCAAATAGATAACCGTAAATTAATTTTAATACATTTTCTCACTCTTTGCTGAGCTGTAGAGGCTAAAAGAATATATCATAAAAATCCCTTTTACAGATTTCATATGATACACAGAACATGGAGAAAACAATTTCAATAGTTAATAAGAAATTACTTCCTTGCCATTAACATTTACTTTTTTCTCTGAAAGTTTATGATTCACAGAAAGCAGAAACAACAGATGAGCAAGGAAAACAGTCAAACAGTTTTTATCTGTCTTTTCATAAACATTGCCTCTCAATGGAACCTGCTTGAAGCTTAAGGTTTAGCCCGGTATACAACATATTCCTAATAAGAGGAATGGAGATACTGGTCTGATAGAAAGGGTTGCAGTAGCAGCTTACGAGGAGAACCCAGGGGATGCACTTGCACGGAATATATATTTGGCATATACCAAAATAAATCAAACCAAACATAAAGCTTGTTCACAGTTACGCCTCATTTCATATTTGAATATAGACCACATGTTTGAGGATTAAGCTGGTGAACCCAATCTGTCTCTTCCAGGAAACAGTAATGTAACAATTGGGCTACAGAACTGTCAATTATTTCATATAGACCAGCTGTGCACGAAGCATGTTGTGCTCCAAAACACAGACCCTTGTTACAGAAGATCATCTTCTTGTGCTAAGAACTCAAAACACACCCACATGTAATTGAGCCAGTAGTCTTTCCACAGGAGAAAGAAAACCTACACACATTAATACTGCAAAGAGGACACCAACTACAGTTCAGACTTCTCCCAGTCTGAGGTAGACTTCAAATATCCCTTTTTTCATTTAATACTTCATTTACTGGGAGTGTCTTTTTTTATCATTTTGTATGGGAAATAAACTAAAAAAGGGAAATTGCACTTGCACTTTCCCCATCTACTTTATTGCTGCCCAAATTATGTTTCACCAGACAGCAAGCAGACCTCTACGGAGAAAATAGCCTGCCAAATTCTAGAATTACAGGTTAAAAAACAGACACGAGCCAAATGAGCAGCACAGGATCCATAAATCTCAGGCAATACTAACTTGAACTGAAGCTTATTTTTCCTTTTGATCTCACTCAGCAGATTAACCAGGCTTTTCCAGCGATCAGTACCTAATACTTTGAAAAAAGACACACAGAAAAGCTGACAGTTTTTATAATTCATTTCCAATACTTATGCTTTTTTTCAACTCTTTTCAAGAGTTGATACTTGCACATGACTTCAGAGGTATACAGAAAAGACAGATAGTAAATCCTGATGGGGAAAAGGCCCCTATTGCTTCTCGTCTTGCACTTCTAAGAAAGTAAACGTTAATGTTATGAGTTATGTTAATGACTTAAGTTAATAAGTCATGTTTAATCATATATGTTTTGTAAAAAGCTTCCAGGCAATAACAGCTGAAGCAAGAGCCACAATCTTGTTTACGCGGGTACCTCTCTTTCCTTTAGAAGACAAACTCACAGATAAAGTAAATCAGGTTGTTAAATGAATTACAGAAATACATCAATGAAGTCTCAGCTAGGAATCAGAATGAAGTGGAAGAAATAACCACCGGTACAATTCAGACAGTCACAACTGCCTTAAAGAAAACACGACTCACAAAGTTACTAAAAAATGTCTCTTTTAAAAAATCAAAAGCTTCTTATTTTTGAATGCACGTTGATTTTCATTATTTGAAGAGTTTCCCTGTTGCCTTATGTGACCGTATTACAGGAGCAGGGTACAGTTCCTTCAGTCTTTTTAAAAATGGCACAAGAAAAGTCTCCTGCAGTGGAGAATTCAATTTTGTCCCTCAAATCATCTGACTGACTTACTAAAACAAACATGCATAAGGTTACACAATCTTACGCATAACATAACCTTATTCTGCATATATAACCTTATTACATAACAAACATGCAACAAACGGACACGTTTTAGAAATGTCAGTCTAAACATAAAGATGTACATGATTTTGTGTAAGAATACACCTGCAGGAACAAGACAGAATTGTTGAAATTCTGTTCCAAGCTGACACCACAAGACTTTTAAGTCTAAAGATCCGGTGCCCATGAGTAAATATTTTCACTTACAAGCAGTATTGCTGCCTGTCAGATATGTGCTTATTTTTTTATTTTATAATAAATGCTTCAGGAATACACTGATGACAGAAAAAGGCCACGATAAAAGTGCATACCTCATGTTCCAAAACTATACTTTCTGTCTGCAGTATTGGTATTCATCTCCATACATTTCCAATCCTATGACAAAAGTTTGTGACACAAGAATAGGGCCTAAAGAGAGACTTAGAATACTTTAATGGAGTATCACTTCAAGAAATGAGGTAAACGTTTTACTTCTATTATGAACACTGACATGAATGGTTCAAATGCAATTCCACGCAGGTCAGAAGTGCGCCTTCTCTCAGTAATCAATACAGAGTTAGGATTGTAGGCTGTAGACTTTGGCAGCTTCCCTGTGTCACACTGTGGCAAGCATGATCTGAAAACTCTGAACATAATTCAGTATTGAGACAGGAAAACAGATTAGAAATGAAAATCTTGTTCAAAGTTGATACTTATGCCAGACCCACCAAGTTGCTTAGAGAAAGCTTTATACAGAGAGTTAAAGCTGCTTTGTTAGGCAGCTTTAGAAATATTTTGAGCTGGGAATTTCTCCCCAGTTCTCCCTTCTCCCCTCCCTTTTTTCAGTAAGAACTTCTATGAACCAGTATTCAACTCCAAACTTCAGAAAGCATACAGGGCCATTGGGTCGTCTGCATTACAATGCCTGATTCATCATGTATTTATATCGTAAATTATGTTTCACAATAAGAAAAATAATTTCCTGTCAAAATGAAAATGCCCAATTTTGACAATTTATATGCCTGACCAAAAAATAGACCCCAGCCAAAAAGCCTCATTAACTTAATTTTAGCTAATGCATACCCATATGGAGGCAGAGAGGACAATTACAGATTCATAGTTTTATTATCTGGATCAGAATATTATTTTTTAATATGGGAAGAACGGCCTCAAACAGCTATAAATATATAAATTGTAAAGATACTGGACTACCAACCACATCTGTATTGGTTACATCCATATTTTAGTAAACTTTTAGGTTTTTCCTTATGAAATCTAGAATACTTACCTTAGTAGTTTTAAGCTTCAAGTGATCTCAATTTTTCTCTTAGAAACTTTTTTTGGGAGAGAAATATTGTATATTACCAGTATTATTTTGTATTGTTCCCTTCCAAAAGAGAAGATTTCTGGGGCCCTGCACTGTTCTCTCCAAAGCAGAAAAAAGTAACGTATGAATAAAACAAGTTATATTTGTGAACATAAATAAATCAGTGCTGTCAAGTTTCATTCAGTAACTATGGAACTTTCAAAAATGCCCCTTCCCAAATGCAAATTATTTCTCAGCAAAAGAGCTTTTAAAATTCT
>NW_008795314.1:2932321-2945882 GCF_000699145.1 Aptenodytes forsteri
TGAGGTGTTTTTGAACATGTTTGTTTCTTTATATCACACTAGAAAAACTTCCTCATCCCTCAGGAAAATTATACGTCAGTTCAGGTGTTTGCCATCAAAATAACACCTAAGAAAATGCCCACATAGACATTCCCCTCCCATACACTTGTAAGACGACTAGTAAGTCTGGATGCAAATCCACGATGAACACAAAGCACAGTATTAGGGCAGAAAACCAGCATTTGATCTTAACACCACTCCTAACCAAAAGTGGCAAATAAGTCTTTATCACTTTCAAATTTAAACTCTTCCAGATTAATACATCTGGAATTAATACACCTGTATTAATACATTAATACAGAACACAAAATTAAAAAAAAGTCCTTGAGTAACTGTTGGAACAAGGATAAATGTAACTAGTTTTCTACTTTTTTAAAGAATGTTTTCTGATTTCTACAGGTTTTAACGTTGGTCTTAGATGTAAACAATAGAGCTTCAGAATACCAGCACTTCCAAATAGCTTGAAAATATAAGTGCCACTGATAGATTTCATTCAATGAAAATGACATTAACTGTCAACAAACCAAATACTATGAATGAATCAGAATTCCTTTTCTTCATTAAATTCTCCTAATCACACAATTACTGCTTGTTAGGACAAGTTCCCTAAGCAGTCCTTCTGTCAACAACAAATAATCAGCTTCACCCACCTGAAAATTCGGATAAACTATTTGAAATAGTAATGGGGTGGCTGCATAAGTCCACTCTTTGTCTTCATTCAAGGCATGTTCAAGCAAACAAAAAACATAGAGCAGATTCAATGAGATTGAACAGTGCACTCATCTGCTCAGTCATGTTCCTACGACACAGATATTTTGGGTTCGTCTAGGCAGCTATACAAACCATTACCAGCTGAAAATATGATCCATTTTCATCTGACAGCCTTTTAAACTTGTCACAGAAATGTTAGCATTATTACATCCAGCTTAATCAGAAAGAAGAGACATGACCCCCTGGTCACGAGCCTGGGAGAGAGCCTAAATCAATCTCGGGTGCAACAGCACTGCTAACACATCAAAGTCATTTTCTTCCCTTGACCACCTATGGCAGTTTACCACATTTTCTGATAGGTAAGTCCTTTAACCTGGGATTCACATACAGTGAATCCTCAAGTTTCTTGCCTGGAGCCATGGGTCTTGCCTTAATCCACCCTTAATTTTCTCTGTAATTCCCCAAAGAGGGAACTCTGAAAAATGAGGAAGTATTCCGTTCAATTTCTCTGCCACAGTTTACTGAATGGAAATCAGATTTGGTCCCACTGCCTTACCCAAACGAAACCAAGGAAGTCAGCTCAAATTAAAAATTTCATGCATTGAGTAGAGCAATGCATTTTCAAGAAGTCATTAGTGTTTTTAATACAGGTGTACTGAATGAGGCACTGCAAGCTGTGATGACATTAAAATAACCGTACGAATCCAGCAGGAAAAGAGCTTTGCTGGAAATCTTATGCAAGGACAAATTCCCTAAATTAAAGGATTTAAACAATGAACTGTCAAACAAGACTTTGAAGGGTATTTACAAGATGAATTACTATTTCAAAATCCATTCAAAACTTTCCTATACTGCCCAATGAAAGCCAATATAGCCATTCATTCTAGCATTCATGCTAACAGCCCAGTCAAGCTATGTCACAATAACAACTGCAGTGCTTAACAGATCACAAACGAAGAGGTATCCTCCTACTTATGGGAATGAGACGTAAGAGGGAACTTATGGGAATGAGACATAAGAAGGACAGCAGAATGCCCAGCAGCCAGATTCTTAAGACCTGGCTTTGGATTCTACACAGCTACAATCACGGAAACAACAGTTGGAATATGTAAAATTGAGGAGAAAATAAATTTACTGGAACAACCCAAAGTTTCTGTAGCAGAATAAACATATCCAGCAATTCTGATATTCTGCTGCCTGCACTACGTAATCAGAAGAAGGATTTAATGGTGTTAGAGAGCCAGTAAACAAGAACCACATATCAGCATACTCATTTTGGTCTTCTGCTCTAAACACGCAGCTCATACACAAAAGGAAAATGCATTATTTTGCAAACTGCCCAAAATATGACAAGCATACTACAAAAACAAAGACTATTTACCAATAATCAGTGTTTGAGATGAAACACAGTATCGACGTTTAAAGCTTCTGTAATAGAAGTTGCTAATTGAAATTCCTCTATCTTGTCAGGGCTTTAGCATCATCATATCACCACGTATACTGCATAACTTCCTGTTAAGTTTTTTCTAACTTGTATTCTAGTCTATCCAAATGAGAACATTATGAATACTTATTTTCCTAGTACTACTTATAAACCCACTGGTATTCCATATCTTTGCTGTGTAACTCAGTGCATATGTATGCATATATGTACATGCAAAGATCTGAAAAATACCCAGTGCTTGCAGGTGCAAAATTGCATCTGCTGCAGCCATTTTTTATATTTTACCTTAACATCGGGCTCAGTACTACCCTGGTTACAAGTAGAAATGTAGTTTGCTTTTGATTTTTGAAGAGCTCCAAGAAAGTTAGAAAAGCTCTAAGAAAGTCAGATGTACACCTCTAATTTTTTTAGAGCCTTTGAAGCTTACAGTAACATTTAATCGATTGATACATTTCCATCCAGTTCAGTAATTCAGAGGTTAAAGGGGAGAGACTGGAGGGAGGAGAGAGGCTTCAGCAACTTCTTGTCAGCATTGAATAGTAAATAAAGGTTTAAGCCACTCAAAATTCTATCTTTTGTGTGGATTTCATAAAGTCTTCACAGATATCAATTGGTATTATTCAAGGCCTACAGGTGTCTCAAATTCCTTAGATGCCCTGATGATTTTTAAAGTGCTTTTAAATGTATGCTTCTATAACCGCTGTTATGTTTTCTAAAGAAGTAAATTAAAATTCCATAGACTGGAAGGCAAGGATTGTTTCAGTTCATTAAAGTTTGATCCCCAACTTCCATTTTCTGAAAATGCATTTTGTTAGATAAGACTAAGTTTATATTACATTAAATACTTCTCTCCATTTTTTCCAAATACTTACCTCAAATTAGCTCTACAAGTTCCCCAAGAAGCTTCTCAAAAGCATGCACTTTTGTTTTTAATCAAAGGACACTAGTCTAATGGATAGCACATTGAACGTATAATGTTCTACACTCCCTAACAAAACTAAAGTTGAATTGCAATTTATTTTCTTAAGGGAGAAATCACAGTAATTGCTAGAATTTCCAGACATAACTACTGATTCCTTAACAAAGAGCAGTTTAATTCTCCTATGCCAAATAAGCATGAGGGTTAGGAACTGGTAGGAAATAAAGAGAGTAGATTAAAACTAATGTTAAGAGAATGTATTTGGATGACCTAAATGACTACAGATGACATCTAGCAAAATTCAGTAACATGGAGATGATCAATTTATGTTCTGCAAGAAAATACATACTTCCTCTGCATCAGCAGCAATCTTTGCTACCAATTAGTAAAGACACCTGTCATTTTAGAGGTGTTTTCTTCATGCTTGCTAGTTAAAGATGAACAGAACTAGAAACCCATGGGAAAACTTCTGAGTTACAGCTAACATCAAGCTAGGATCAGCTCAAACTGAAAGAGGAAAAAAAAAAAAGGAAAACATTCGCCTGGATAATCCCTTTGAAGTTTTTCAATAGACAAATGTCATGTAGGTTTCGTTCATAGTGCAAGAATACTGTAAACTCAGAAGCATTACGACTGCCAACTGATTTTGCGCCAGCTACATCTGAAAAAGGGCTGATATCAACACAAACCATTGTTAAAATGCTTTATTAAATGACTAGCTACCTAAAACAATGTCTCAGTTGTGCAAAAACCTTAAATTCTCCTGTTGCTAAAACTGCAAGTAGACATATGCCCTGATCACAAATATTCTGTGTATATATTGTACTGCTTCTCTTGCTTTATGAAAGGGATGCTCGTATCTTCCTGCAACGCCTTTATAGAAATGTGATTGTGAAAGTTAAGCTAGAGAAGAACAGCTGGCATTGCAGAAAAATCTCTTATCTAAGCAGAGGCTCAACTAAGATTTTTGTAATATAACAGGCTTTGTTCACCTACAAAATATCTGTGATATTTTAAAAAGACATTAAAAACCATTATCAGTTACTGTCTATACAAGACTGGGTATACAAGACCTATTCCCCTATGTTCTTCTGAAACATATATACAATTGCCAGTAATTTTTTGTCTGGTACTTTACTGTATAAACAGCCTGTTAGAAAAGTCACCATCACCAGCAGTGCTCCTCCCCAGCTAAATCCCTCTGTCAGCTTTGTCAGACTGCCTTTTTAAACAGGAAGCTGAAACATATAGGTTTTCTTTCTTTCTTTTTTTTTTTTTAATCAGGATGCTATCTTGGTTTAAGCTTTTTTTATAAATACGACTTTTAAGTCTTCATCTGAAAATACTTCAGACATTGAGATTACACTTCACCCAACTGCTCCACCCACACATCAGTAATACAATGCTAAAAGAAAAGCAGAACTTTCCATGTCATATTCATAAGTCTATGAATCAAATAATAAATTTTCTTTGTCATTTTTGCTTAAAAATCATGTGCATAGACAACACTTCATATAAACTGCAACGTGCTATCTTGTTAAGCTTTTTTTATAAATACGACTTTTAAGTCTTCATCTGAAAATACTTCAGACATTGAGATTAACTTCACCCAACTGCTCCACCCACACATCAGTAATACAATGCTAAAAGAAAAGCAGAACTTTCCATGTCATATTCATAAGTCTATGAATCAAATAATAAATTTTCTTTGTCATTTTTGCTTAAAAATCATGTGCATAGACAACACTTCATATAAACTGCAACGATCAAGTGTAATCATAAGAACAAATGTTTTATTCTATTTCTTGATGTACATCTAGGGCACGTGTAAGTTCTTCTGAAAACCACGTTAGAGGGCAAGAGTGGCTGGACTGGTAGCATTAGAAAGGAAGACCTCATATTAAGGCAACAGGATGCTATCTTGGTTTAAGCTTTTTTTATAAATACGACTTTTAAGTCTTCATCTGAAAATACTTCAGACATTGAGATTACACTTCACCCAACTGCTCCACCCACACATCAGTAATACAATGCTAAAAGAAAAGCAGAACTTTCCATGTCATATTCATAAGTCTATGAATCAAATAATAAATTTTCTTTGTCATTTTTGCTTAAAAATCATGTGCATAGACAACACTTCATATAAACTGCAACGATCAAGTGTAATCATAAGAACAAATGTTTTATTCTATTTCTTGATGTACATCTAGGGCACGTGTAAGTTCTTCTGAAAACCACGTTAGAGGGCCAGAGTGGCTGGACTGGTAGCATTAGAAAGGAAGACCTCATATTAAGGCAATAAAGAGGTGCTAAGACAGTTTGATTACTCATCAAGACGAAGGGGAGTGAGATTTGGATAAATAAATAACTTCTGTCAGATTGTTTCCACTCTCCCTTTTGACTGGAAGTGCTGCACCGTGAGTTCAACTGCACTGATCCATAGCCAAAAGGGGAAGAGGTGGCCCCGTATTCCCCATGCCCACCACCCCTTCCTGGCCTTCAACATCCATCCCCTCCCCTTGCATCGGTTTTGGCACTCCTTCAGCTATATGATTCAGCTTGCTAAGCTGGCAAAAAAGGATACCACCAAATGAGAAAGAAAGGAAGCGAGGGGAAGAGAGAGGGAGGAGCTTGGCTGATCTTTTTGGTGGCAGTAAGCCGTGAGATCAGCTCTGCTGCATTATGTAGCTGCACCATGAATGTGAAGCTCCGCAAGACTGGCTGAGCTGACGTAATTGCACACCACTGCGGTTATGAAGAGGATCTGCTGCTCTTTCCCTCCTGGCCACACATTCCCCACTATTTCCCTTGCTACAGCCCTGCTGTTTGTCTGAACCCTCAGCAAGACAATTCAGCTTGCTAACCAAGCAAAAAAATATTTCTTTTTCTCTCTTTATTTCCTACCTGACCAGCAAGCTAAATTGGCTCATTCAGGAGCAGACAAGCACCAGAGATGGCTCAAGACAGGGTGCTGGGCTGCCCTGCTGGCAGCCGGGTTTTTTGGGTGCAATGAGTACTTAGACAAGCTCAGCAGCTCTTAAGGAACCTTAGGCTGCAACCCCGATACCAATCTAAGTTAACAACTGCCTTGCTTCTGCCTCCTCCCTCCATTGTGCCAGCACAGGTACTCCTCCACACCTTGATGAGTAGTTCAGTATATTAAACAAGCAGGAAAACTTTTCTTCTTTTCTTTGTAAAGAGCTGAATTGGCTCATTAAGAAGTCAGTTAAACCCTTGTACCAACAAGGAAATGGGTGGGATCATGAAGAAAGGAGAGAGAGGGTAGGACTTATGTAAACTAAAATGTCAAAGAACCACAGCTTAAAAATACAGTGAAGTGCATTTAAAAATAGAAGCCAAGATTTTACTGAATTCAATCCGAGACAGGTATTTACTCTAAGACAAACTTTATGCTGAATGATGCTTTGTTAAAAAATAAAAATGTCATTGCTGCTTTGTTTAGACTAACAAAGGACAGAAATGAACACACACAACTTTGCTTTACAATTGTGTAAAAATAAAAGATAGTTTGTAATGTTTTCTATTACTTCCAGTATCACTATTAACTGGACATCATCTACACATTTACCTTCCTTATTTTCACAGTTTTTGTAGGTAATGCAACAGCATCTACAACACAATCATAAAGGAGCTAATGCAAAATGACCCAGAGACATGACAATGCTATTTTCTCTGTAGTATACACAGAGGTAACAGCCACTTACTTTCTGATAACATTAAATATTACCTGCTGTCTGTAAGCCATGGCTTCTGAGAAGATGGCTTCCACAGTAAGGACAGTTCTCTGTAGTTCTCTACAAACACAGTACTACTTAATAACACGAAAAAATACTGTATATCAAAGCTGCATTTGGTTCAGCTGTAAACAGCAAAGGACTTACTGATCACACGTTTTTTGCTTCAAATTTCCAAGTACAGCTGCATACCGGTGCTCTAAGTAAACAGTCAGGCTAATCTGGCAATTCTATAATACTTCAGCCCAGACCAGACTGATCATATTTCACTTTTAATCGCACATATAAAATCAACCAAGTAAGCAAAGTGGAGGCCTTCATTCTAATCCCAATTTTGCTTTTGCTGTAGATCTCATCATAGTCTTCATTTCTCCTGAAAACAAGGAGACAGGACTACTCTGCTTTGCAGGAATTAGAAATTTAGAAATGCTGCAATCATGAATGCTGGTTGAAAGATGCCACAAAAAACAACTGCAGGAATGTAGCCTGTTGTGCAGACTGGGGAAGGCAATGAAAGAACAGAATACTCCCCTCTTGGACACCACCAGCAGAGTGGTATGGGAGTCTTTAAGGATGAAAGATCTAATCTGTTCCTAATTCAGACACTTTTCCTTCAACGTGGAGGTCTTTCACAGAGGCTTGCACTTATTTCCATGGAAAGCCTGAAACTCAGCAGAGTCTCTGGGCTGGCAACCAAATGGGATGCATATTCAGCTGCAAAGACTCCTTTACCAGACTTCCCTGGAGTAAATCCATGGCAGATGTCTTTGAAGCTAACAAGGTTGGAATTAGGTTAGCCAGTGCTTGTCCCATGGCTACATTGGCTCTAGTTTCTTGCTTGAGCAAGGGATGAATCTTGAAGCTGAGACTCATTCAAAATTCAAGACCAATTGCAATAGGACTTCTCTCTTGGCCATTTTCCAGACAGTACAAGCATCAAGAATGCAAATCTGAATGTAGAATATGATGCTCAGATTAAAGGATAAAAATAGAAGGCCTTCAGAAAAGGCATCAAAACAGAACAGATGGAAAAAATCGAACAGCAGGTTTTTCTGACTCGGAGGTGGGTGAGATATTCTTCAGTGGCAACAGACAAACTCACACTTAAATGAAAGTCATCAAGCAGTTAACAGCTCACCTCTACAGATGTTGCAAAAGAAAAGCTTTCCAGTCCCTTAGGACAGGTGATGGACATACTTCAGCATGAGTGCACACCAGGATTCTCTACCAAAGGACCTTTCTGTCAGACTGCTGGCTTACCTGCCAAAATAAACTAATTACTAAAATAGTCCTTTTGAAGGAGCTCGGTTCCAGCTTAAGAAAAGTTAATAAAAAACCCAACCATTTTCGTGCTCTGGTTTCAGCTATGTTCAGAAGCATATTTGAAAGCAGTTTTGATTTTAGAGACTACATTACAGTGTAGCTATGAACAGCTTAAGGTTCACAGAACAGACAGATATGTTTACACGACACTTAGGTGACAATAAGAACGTTCTCAGAAATTCTAGATACTAGACATAGAATGAAGTAAAATTTTGAAAGAGAGCAGTTGTGATGTTTCTTCCATAAACTTTTGCTTAACATTATGTTACAGAGGTGACTTTCCACACTCTTAATTATTCCAGGGCTTCAGGTATCATCCAAGCTATTCTTATACCTTTGCAAATGACTACATCACGTTGCCTTATGTAAGACACTGCTATTCATGTTCAGTGACTCTAAGTTCAGGCAAATAATCCAAACATTTCAGCCCAAATAGAGAGTGGCACATATAAACCTTTATATGGTCTTCATTGGTGGATATGTGCCTGTTGCGTTCCCCAAAAAACATTAAATCATGGCATGGTATCATGAAAGACTTTTGTTTGTCCTGATGTTCTTGGAAACCAATGAGCCAGGCTTGACAATACTCATCTTTAATGATGGTTAAGTCCGTGAACCAGCCACAAAAAAAAAGCGTATCAAGAACCTAAGAAATGGCTAATTATTAGACAGAAACATGCATCCTTTTTTAATTAAGTTTTCACTATTTTTAGAGATCAATCCTGTGACGGTTTAAGTAATGCACTTTTGTATTACAATTCTGAGTGTACGTTCCCATTTCCAAGAGTAAATACATTCCATTTAAGCTACGTGCACAATGAAGGTCAAATCCGTGAATCCATATAGAACCTAAATTTACTAGGGGGTAGAGAACAGTCCAAATATCTCTTGACTGGCTGTAACTCAAGTAATTATTAGAAAAATATACTTGAAAAAGTAGCAGCTGAATAGAAGGATAAAAATCAACAATTCAATGCTGTGAGATGAGAATAATAATGGGTTTTAAATGAAAACAATCATTTTAAAAAAAAAGTTTATACCCGATATAGGGGTTTTGACAGTGAGCTGAAAACATTTTCTGGTTTTTTTCCCCAATTACACAAACAAGTACTTTATTCAAATACCACATGTGTTGTTCTTTTTTTCTTGGAGCCTAAAGTAGTGAAATAACAGCTACTTTATAATGTAAGAAATAAAAATGGTTAAATTCAGTCACTTCTGTGCGAAGTTAAGAAAGCCATACAGTCATTAGCTCCCCCCCCCCAAAATGAGTCACAACTATTTTTTCAACTACTTGTATTTATTTTCTATTGGACAGTAAAGAATAGACAATCTTCAAACAAAATTCTTGCACACACTTCATGATTCACTGTATAGTGTATGGTAACTGGTTTGATGTCAATACCACAAGTAACTTCTTAATCTGTTTCATAATTAGTACTGTGGCCAAAAGGTGGCCAACATTTACTACTGATAACCATATCCATATACTGGTTTTTATTCTTTTTTTCTGACACACTAGTAGAATAAGGCTGACCGCTCACTTTACCAGAAAAAAAACCCCTAAAAAAGAACCACTTCCCTCTGGTGTTAAAATTCACCACATCATTAGATTTGTTTTAAGTTTATGCAGCTGACAGAATTAAGAATAAACATTGCTATATGAAAAATGCTGACACAAGTACTAAACCATAGAGCAGCTGATCTTATGTGCATGCATAATAATGAACTCCCTGATGTAGTTTTCAACTTGGAAAACCCTATGCGTCTTCTATTTTAGATTCCTTTCAACAGTTAACAACTAAAGGCCTTATTCATGAGGTAAATTTATCTTGGGAAATGCCCTGAAAGCACAGACTGTACTCTTCCTATGTACAGTAGCTTACTATTTTCTGAAGATTTATCACATACATTTCTCAGTAAGAGACTACATTTCATTATTTCCAAAACTGATTGTATTATACATATTATACAGCACTTTTACTAAAAGTAAAGGACTTTTTCGTGATCCTTCGCTTCTGAACAGACTTACCTGGTTATATAAATCTTGTAATTAAGGGATTTAGGCTCAATCATTTTATCCTTGTTTTTTATTGTCTTGTGTTTATTTATTGTTACAGCAGCAGCTGAAGGAAGCATTTGGAAAGATCTCACAAGGAAAAATTCTTGTTGGCTTTTCCCACTATAAGTGTCCAGCCAGCTTCTGTATAATCACACAATAGCTAGTGAATTATAGAGCGTGCTTTTTAATTTATTGCAAGATTTTTTTTTTTTGGCAACACGGATCTCCAACCTGAGAACCACATCCAAAGTCTAGATGGCACTGGATTCTGGTTTCAGTTCATTCTCTACTTTGGCCATGATGTGAAATATAAATCAACCATACACAATGGAATGTAGCTGATGTTTGCTAACATTTCTTTGACACTGAAATGCAGGGATCTGAAATGAGAAAGCCAAAGAACCAGAATATAAAGATGCATGATGAATATTTATAACACTATTAAATTGTAAGCACTATTCTTCTCTTGTGTTGCTAAAGGGTATGATTCGGGTCCATCTCCCGAGAGCATCATCCCCCACTCAACTGAACTAAGGAACTGAAGAAACTGAAGAAAAAGTAAAACGTTATATTTTAACAAATTATTCATTTGGGTTATGTTTTAAATTATGATCTGCGTAAAAGAATCATCTCTAGATGACAGACAACTTGGTCAAATACTTATAGGAAAGGATACAAATTTCTTTTAGGTTTAAACCCTTCTCTACCAAAATGTCCTGTTCTAGGCTATTTTATAAAAGGATAAAAATGCAAAAAATGCAAGTAAGCTTTACTCAAAGCAGTTGAAAGATGTCTCAAATTTTATATATACACATAACAAGAAACTTGGACCTCTCTGAACACAGGAAAGCCCGTTTACTTTCTGACCCACAGAACTCAAGGAAACTGATTCAGAGATTTAAAGGAATAAAACCACACACACACAGAAGGATGGTTTTGAGGCCAAGAACGTAGGTATGATAACACAGCTATTCTGTATGAGCATCTTCAGAGTTCTGATTGATGTTATGAAACTTTTCATTCGTAACTGTTTTGATACACGTGAAATCTATGCATTCTTTTGCATCAGTATTTTACCTATCAGGAAGTGACAAGCTACACAAAACACAAAATAGGTCCACCATTTATACTGCACTTCCTTGAATTTCTTGAAGATTCCCAAGGTAGAAGGATAGCAACAACAAAAGCAGCATTTGAAAGGGTTGTACCACCATCCAACACTTGGGATAAGGGATAAAAATTATTACAAACACGGACAAGAGAGTGAACGTTTTAAAAGCAGGAGAATTATGTTCAATTGAAAAATCAACTGAGAAATAAGTGAACTGATTATAACAGAAAAAGAAGGAGATGCCATGTATTCAGAAATAAAGACTTCTAAAAAAGGGCGCAGGATGGTATCTGACAGCAAGAGGACCATTATCTATATCCAGAAAGATGAGGCTGCAGTCTATGCAAATAAAAAAAGAGCTGAAAAGCGTTTAGTTTTTGTGTACTAGAAGCAACACTTAACAGCCTGGACAGAGAACCAAACTGGTTTCATTCCTGTAAACGCTCCTTAATGCATGCAAATAGATACTGTATTCCTAAATAGCACCCTGAACAATGATTAATGACATTTCTGTGTTAGCTCTTGTAAATGAAATTACTTTTTAATATAAACAAACATTAGGACATATAGACAAAGTGTGAACAAGCAGGGGACATGCTTGTGCCACATCTCTGTGGATGCTATTAATATTCAGCCAGTTCAGTAACACAGTTCCAGGAACTCAGTGCTGGTTCAGTGGAGACAGTGGGCAATGCCAATAACCTTAATCAGTTTAAACTTTTAAGAAGCTCAGCCTGCTTCCACAGACTTGACTTCTTGGCCTTTTTCCTATAGATTTCCAAAGCATCTCCTGGGTTTTAATTTCCATATTGCTCACCTCAGTTCACTCCAACTGACACTGCTGATCCGCTGAGCTCTGACTGTTCTGTTTCTGAACCTGGAAACTCACAGTCCATCCCTTTTTCCCTTGTCCTTCACTGAAAAACGTTGTAGGTAAATCTTTGCCTTCTTCAGTTCTACTCCTGTTTAATAATTTCTTCATGGGGTGAAGAGACTATATAAAATGCAACTATCTTCTCTATTACGCTTTGCCACTATATATACTGAGTATGGTGGCTGCATGGATTTTAATTTGTGATCTTTTCTTGAACAGAGAATACATATATAAATCCTACAGGGTTGGGGTTTTGGTGGTTTGGTTGTTTGGGGTTTTTTTTGCATCAAT
This sequence comes from Aptenodytes forsteri, assembly GCF_000699145.1. Classification (NCBI taxonomy): domain Eukaryota; kingdom Metazoa; phylum Chordata; class Aves; order Sphenisciformes; family Spheniscidae; genus Aptenodytes; species Aptenodytes forsteri. Next base: position 2,944,851 of record NW_008795314.1, read on the forward strand.
TCCCAATATCAACTTCTGCACATTTTAACATCACTCAGTGACAGGTGCTCTAGGGTTTTTTGTTGGGTTGGTTTTGGTTTTTTTTTAATTAAACAGAGCTGAAAAGCGTTTAGTTTTTGTGTACTAGAAGCAACACTTAACAGCCTGGACAGAGAACCAAACTGGTTTCATTCCTGTAAACGCTCCTTAATGCATGCAAATAGATACTGTATTCCTAAATAGTACCCTGAACAATGATTAATGACATTTCTGTGTTAGCTCTTGTAAATGAAATTACTTTTTAATATAAACAAACATTAGGACATATAGACAAAGTGTGAACAAGCAGGGGACATGCTTGTGCCACATCTCTGTGGATGCTATTAATATTCAGCCAGTTCAGTAACACAGTCCCAGGAACTCAGTGCTGGTTCAGTGGAGACAGTGGGCAATGCCAATAACCTTAATCAGTTTAAACTTTTAAGAAGCTCAGCCTGCTTCCACAGACTTGACTTCTTGGCCTTTTTCCTATAGATTTCCAAAGCATCTCCTGGGTTTTAATTTCCATATTGCTCACCTCAGTTCACTCCAACTGACACTGCTGATCCGCTGAGCTCTGACTGTTCTGTTTCTGAACCTGGAAACTCACAGTCCATCCCTTTTTCCCTTGTCCTTCACTGAAAAACGTTGTAGGTAAATCTTTGCCTTCTTCAGTTCTACTCCTGTTTAATAATTTCTTCATGGGGTGAAGAGACTATATAAAATGCAACTATCTTCTCTATTACGCTTTGCCACTATATATACTGAGTATGGCGGCTGCATGGATTGGATTTTAATATCTTTTCTTGAACAGAGAATACATATATAAATCCTACAGGGTTGGGGTTTTGGTGGTTTGGTTGTTTGGGGTTTTTTTTGCATCAATTCCCAATATCAACTTCTGCACATTTTAACATCACTCAGTGACAGGTGCTCTAGGGTTTTTTGTTGGGTTGGTTTTGTTTTTTTTTTAATTAAACAGCTTTTGTGGTGGGAACAGTCTCAGTTTCAAGT
>NW_008795314.1:2946879-3007202 GCF_000699145.1 Aptenodytes forsteri
TTTTTTTTTAATTAAACAGCTTTTGTGGTGGTAACAGTCTCAGTTTCAAGTTCTTTGTCATGTTCCTATTCTGCTGCAATTCAGTAATAACTGGTAGAGGTCTGAGTTTAGTTTTCTTTTAAGCAGCATTTAGCCTTTTCTGATATCATAGTTCACAAAACTATTATATGACAGATACTCTTAAGTACCAGGCATAAAATCATATCATTCTAGCAACATTTCAACTCATAACAATCAAATAGTGATATGCTGTCATTTTTAGAAGTTGTAAACCATAAAAATGAAATACAGCTTTTACACTCAAGATTTTATACCTTTTCCAATACTTTACTTTTCTAAATAAAAAACCAGAACCCATTTATCATTTTTCATTTGCTGGCTGTATCAAATTGTTTGAGAGCAATATACGTTACTTGTGCCACCTTTCCTAGTGCAGAGTGAGGTTTCCTTCGGGCACATTTGCATAGCTGAATTTTATTTTTTGTGATGAGGTATAACTTCCTCTTGGTAAAAAAGGTTCTTACTACATCCTCCAAAATTTTATGTTCATGTGGATTATCAACTCATTGGAAATTTTTTTTTTTTTTAACTATATTTGCACTTTCAGTTCTGCTTTTTTTTTTTATATCCTCCTAGGTTACTCTTCTATAACAAAATCTCTCCCAGCAACTGACAGCCTTAGTTCATAGTGGCTATTTCCTTATCATATCTTGCAATCTGATTCAATTATGTCTGAAAAATTTGATGGGCTTTTTCTGTATTCAAGTTCAGGTCTTCCAGTTGTATTTTCCCTCATGTTTAAGTCTCTTTCCTGCATTAAGGTTTATTTAAATTAGAATTTCTGCACTTTCAAAAATTACGCATCTGAAGAACAACAAACTTGTTGACAAATGGATCATATGTTACTCCCTCCTCCTAAATGTCTTCTATGAGAAAATTAAAGAAAAATAAAATCGAAAGCCAGAAACAGAGGAAAGACTTTGCAGGGCATCATAGTGGGAAAGAACAGAGTGAGACCACTACAGGCCTCTCAGGATACTGTGACAACTGCTCTCACCAAACATCTGAAGAAGAACAAACTTGTTGACAAATGGATCATATGTTACTCCCTCCTCTTAAATGTCTTCTATGAGAAAATTAAAGAAAAATAAAATCGAAAGCCAGAAACAGAGGAAAGACTTTGCAGGGCATCATAGTGGGAAAGAACAGAGTGAGACCACTACAGGCCTCTCAGGATACTGTGACAACTGCTCTCACCAAAAAAATCTGCTTCAATAAAATGCCTAGAAATGACACATTTTAAACTAAACTTCAAAGAGCCAGACACAACATGCACAGTACAAACTGGAATTCACCCATAATTCCCCACTGTGAAGAAGTAGAAAAATATAAGCATCATCTCATTTTGCCATTATTGCTTAAAGATAGTAGACATGACAGAAAAGCCCAGTGACAAAAAGTAAAAGCACATTTGCCTGTGGTTACCTCATCTTCTTGCACACTGCCTCTCACTTAATTCTTCTGGAAATACACATTGTGTTGTTTTATGAACATCATTTTCATTTCCTTTTCAGGGAGTTGTCTATCAACAGTCATTATTATAATGCCCTAACTATGTCAACTCCACATAAAAGTTCCAGCCTTCTATCCAAACATCCCTCAGCCTCTTTCTCAAAGGCTTATAAGGAAACAGAAGGAAACACAATATAAAAGCACTGGAGCATGTCTATACACCTCCACCATCAAAATAGAAAAATCACTGACCCAGAAATACCCTGAACTGTGTACGGTTCTCTAAAGACCACAAGCAACCAACAGAATGTATCTTGGCTCTATACAAATCATAATAATATTTTTCTTTTTTTCCTCCTTTTTTTTCCCCTTTAAACAAGTGTAATTGTAACCTCTCATGGTATGTGATGATGTCTGTGGTAAGAAGGCTACAAGTAAAATCAGGGTGCCCCAGAGCCTGTGGAAATACAGACAATGACTTAAATGAAACTAGAACTCTAACCTGCAAGAAAAAAGGATTGGCTTAAACACGTTTCTTGATGAAAAACCTAAAACCTCTGTTAAGTGTGGCATCCAACAGAGTGAAATGGAACAGGTCTTTTTCTCCAAAACATGGCATGGTGCATTTTCATAGCAGGTGGGAAGGAAAAGTAGAATGGAATTCTGTCGCAGCAGTAGGTGATGGGACTACTTGGCTTTTCTAGCAAAATTAGGTTGGGGTTTGGTTTTTTTTATGTTCTCTGCTATATGTTGAATTTGTTGGACTCACTTATGAAGCACATGCTTGTTTGCAGCACAACCTCAAGAACTCTTTGTTTTTCTCCATCTACTTAGACAATACTAGATTTTTTGGTAGGTTTTTAAGACCTCATAAGTCAAAAAGTGACGCTTTGATTATTTTATAACGTAACAACAAGGAAATAAGCACTTTTAGCTGCTGTCATATCACGACCACCTTAAATTGTAGAATGTCTTCTCTAAAATTCTCTCAAACAACTGACAGAATTGTTACATCTGTGTAGCATTATGTATTTTCTTTGATTTTGATGTACAAAAAGAACTGCTTTATACCCAATCCTGTAGTGGATCTAAAAGATGCAAAAAAGCAAACATGTCTCTCTTTAAATGCTTACCTTAAAAGATGTTACCACCTGTTTAAATTAAAAATAAATTAAGCAATAAGATAGCACTTCCTAAAATGTCTAACATATGAACTAAAGTCATATTGCTACAACTGCCCTGTCAGCAAAGAAAATGTCAAATAAAACCTAAATCTACTGAGTTCTAATCTGCATAATAATCTTACGTGTCTTGTGTAAATATACTAGCTACTAAAATGCATGCTTTAAAATGCAAACAAAAACCCCCCAGTTCTTCCATGATATTAGTCGACTGATTCTGCAATAAGGACAGAGACAACATGAATTTGTAACTTAAAGGAAGAAAAGCCTAAAAAGTAGGAAAAACACTGAATAACCTATCTTAATATGTTTGCATTCATAAAAAATGCCATCAAAACTCACAAAGCTTTGGTTCAGATTAAAAAAGAAAAAAATAAATAATCCTTTGTTCAACATCAATAATAACTTAATAGCAATGTTGCGTATACAGAATTCCAAGCTGCTTTCATATACAAACTGCCATAGTGACAGTAAGTCATCGAGTCTTTCATACACCAGTCCCTTTGATCCAAACATGCAAGAAGCTCACGCCCAAACACACTCACTGAATCTTCATGCTTCAATTCACAAAGGACAGAACAGCAGTTTTAGTGTCAGACTTGTTAAGCAAGAGCAGTAAGATAACCCAGAAACAGTCACACAGTTTGTTATTTCATTCCAACAATAATTCCCATTTTTGATCAATGATTTTTTTTTACCATTACAACCATTTTCTGAGTGCTAATATAGCTCTTTTGATGGTTCACCAAATTCACGCTAAACCATGAAAAACAAACCCCCCAAGAGATTTGAAAAGATTTGGCAATTTCAGTTTCCAAGGTAGACAAACCAGTATTGTTAATTTTGCCTTCTCCTCTTGGTCTTTTGCATACAAATTACCTTTCTTGAACTCCCTTCTCTCATTTCAGATTCTTTCCTCCCATATCTCTCAAGACAACTTTCAAAACTACAGTCCTCAGTAAGCTTCCCAATCCTTTCCTTTCTACCGATTCTCTGGGAAAAAAAAAACCAAAACAACCCCACATGCACAACATTTCTTATCCCGTTCCTGGCACCTAGCAGTCTTGCTGTCCAGTGGACATAGCAAACCATTCTATTAAATTGTGATATGCTCTGAGGGTTTCACAGCAAGCATCTAAGAATGCTCTGTGTGTCTGTGGAGAGCACTTGTGCGTTAGATTTGAAACAACACGCTGAGTTCAGCAAAAAGATTGCTGGACCTTGCAACTGCATAAAAAAGCTGACAGGGTTAGAGAGGGAAAGCCATTCATGTTTGATGAGAAAGGTAGAAGTATTTAGGTTTAAAACTATTCTTTTCTGATTGAAAACAATCGAAGGCTAAGGAAAAAGAGGCATTTTGTTGTCTAACTGTATTCCAAATTATGCCTTTATTGATGGAGCAGAGAATTCTGGCAGGGAGGGTGCCTGATGCAGAGGAAAAGTGGATGAACCCAGGGCACACAAAGAAATCATCTGCTAGAGGAGGAAAAACAACAGACAAAATGGACTGCAAATGTTAAAGAGGCAGCAGCAGAGGCCTGCATGTCAAGAAAATGAAGGGGACTGAACAATAGCAGGATATCTGGGTATCAAAGGACTAAAAGTCCAATGGCATTACACATGCAAAAGCAGTGCATATTACTTAAGTTGTTTATATTGGTAGGTGTGAAGGTCAGCTACTTCTGGGCACTTAATGTCAAGTGACATTATCAAGGACAAAACATGATCCTACTTGAAAATTGACACTTTGCTTTTACTGACTTCTAATGAGATATAATCGGAAGGGCTTTAAGAGGGACTGGCAGCCAAAAAAAATATTTATTAATCTAAGGATAACTAGCTAAACAAATGCAATTAGGAGTGGAGAGAAAGGGTTAAACCAGTCAGTTTTGTGCTAAAACAAACAAACAAACAAAATCTTTCTTCAGTTTAGGCTTAAAGGTTCTCACTTCTTCCAAAGCAGAATATAGATGATTCACAGCTGTTTGGCATCTGTTGCACTTCTACCTAGTGAACGCATTCTCTTTGTCATTAGATATCTCCAAACACATGAACTGGAGTACTCGCATCCAGTTCACTGGAGTATGAGCATCCTGTATGTTACTGAATGTTCCTTATACATTTCTGATGGTGGAAATCAAGAACTAGAGACCTACAGGCATGGTAATATGAAAGCAGTATCTGCTTACCTATGCATAAGAAAATACATTTTCCCTTAGCACGGCTATTTAATTTGTGAAAGAATCTAAAAGCATCACCCTTCAATTCAAAGTAAGATTTTTATTACGTACATTCTTAGCAAGTAAAAAAAGGTCATGCAGTTACAAAGGCCGAAAAGTGTCAGTTCTTCTGATTTATGATTAGAGAAGTCTCATGTTTACTGTATGATTCAGAAAATGTAGTTGTTACTTAGCTGCAGTATTTTGCAAATGCAAGATGAGCCAAACTTTTGGTTATTTTGTTTTGAAATGCAGAAGCTTTTGACCATATGAAACCAATTTTACATATGCCACTGATTCAAAATTTTAAAAAAAGTTTATGTATTACTTTTGGCATCAAATTATTATATAGTATCACATGGATGAAATATCTCAGTTGAAACAGCTGTGCAAAGTACTCAAATTGGCTTGCTTTCTTCCTCTTTGATAAACCTCTAGCCTGCTTGGAAATTCCTATTTTTTCCAGACCTCAGTTTGGTAGGCTTACTTGGCAATCTGTCATCTTTTGCAGGCACATACTCTCTTATTTTCTAGCAGCTGTGGACATACAAATTTCCATAAAAATCTACGCATATCCACTTAAAAGATCAGATTCAGAAGCTTCAAACTGCTAAAGCAGGAAAGAATAACAGCAAAGCACAAGTAGCAGTTCTTGAGATAAATTACAAACATAAGATATAAAAGTGACATCTACCTATTTTCTCTTCTAAAAGTAAAAAAAAAAAAAAAAGCACCAAGTTTTCACAATAATACAAGCACATCTATAAAGAGTGTATTTGAAATTAATACGTGCTAGCCGTGTAACAGTGCCCAAAAACATTAAGAACAAATGTTTTTCCTAAATGCAATATTTTAAAATGAATGAACAGCAACAAATGTAAAGTTCTGGCCAAAAGATACGCAAACTTAAAACAGTTGATGTGTATGTAAAAACACTGTAAGATGGCACATGATTTGCAAACACAGGCTATATCTAGATGCATATACAATCCAGAGCTCCCATTATTAATAAATTCCTGACAATTAGAAGCCCTGAAATAACAGCAAACATTTAACACCATTTAATGCCAGTAGAAGTACACATTTGCCCAACGTAGCATGTTAAGACAATTCCGCAGCCTGTTCATGATTATGGCTAAGGCCACAACATCCTTGCTTTTAGCAGAAGTGGAAGAATTTTTTCAAGTATTGTTAGAATGATTCCCCCATCCTCCCTCCCCCCACAAAGCTCTGCACTAAGATTAATGAAGTAGTTCATGCCTTTCAGAGCTACAGGAAGCTGAAATAATGACTAAATATTCTTCAGTTATGTTTTCAGACTTGTCTGTACAACTCTCTTGAAACTCAGATTCTGATAAAATTACGTTGCTGTGTCTCTCAAGGAACTACCTACCTGTAGCACAGTTTTGTTAATATTCTGGATTTTCTCAGATGATGATTATTATAGTTTATTGGAGGACCAGTGGAATAATTCCTTGGTAAAGTATCTCAAATTCAGACAGGCGTGATGAAAATACATTTTAGAACACAATTATGGAAACTGTTCCTGAATAAGGGTCTGTTTTTGCAAAAGGTAGATAAGCTACTTTTCTTTGCCAGTTGCTCACACATAATTATGCCTAGTCAGTGAAGCAGATGTTGAGTTTTCACATACACAATGTGCAAACAACATCTTTTTGCTTTAAGAGGTTTGACAGAAGTTATAAAAGCCAAAACCTGTTATTTTTATTATCATTATAAACAGACAGTAAAAATATTACTAAGAAACATTTTTGGTTTGCTGCCGTCGGTGGCAGGTAACATTTCTACAATCACCAAAGTTACCAGGAAAAAATTAACCAAATATATCAAACAAATACCGAATGGAAATTCAACCAACCTTCAGAATATGTGAAGCAGTAGCAGAAATAGGTAATAGTTTTAGAAAGAAGTTTATTTCCTTGTAAAATTTATTATTTGTGTTTATAGAGCTCTCTGGTAAAAGGTCAAAACTGGGAAAAGATTGCATCTCACGCTATTCATCAGAAGTCCTACAAACAACAATAAAAAGTCCCAGTGTCACAAAGATGGAACATCAGGCTGCCTTCCTGCAAAATAAGATTTCTATTTAGCTTGTAATTTTACTTGTAACTTTGGGAAGCTTCTGACTTGACTAACAAATATATGAGTCAATATTAAAAACACCAACAATGCCCCCCCCAACTAAACAATATTAGCCCCCCCCCCCACACTCCAAAACACAAATTCTCTTTCTCTTCCTACAAACTTTAAACCTAATCATGTAAATCAATAACCAGCAATCCTAGCACCTTAACAGTCCTTTTGTTGAAGTTCTCACCATTGCATACAAGCACATTTATTTTCAGAATCTTTATTTTAAGACTTCTGGGCTGGCACAAATGAAGCTAAGTAACTATTAAGCATTTGCCTTCATTCAGGATTTTTAATGCTTGTAAATGCACCATCTATATTGCAAAATATATGTACCACCACTGTCACTTAATTTACCAACTGTAACAGATTCTGAGATGTCGGGAAAAAAATATGGCGTTTAGTTTACTATTCTGAGATTCCACATCACAATTATGTAATTCAAAGAAAGCTGACCCCATCTAAATGGGGACACTCAAACATACGTGTTAAATGCAAGTCAAAAAAATTCTATCAATTAAAAAAACCTCAGTTGCCTGGATTAAAAAGCCTTGGTCCCCACTTTTAAGCTCTCCAATGGTTTGCTTCCTGATCTCAGCAGAAAAACTAAAACCAATCCCCTCCAACTTCCCCCTGTTAACATCCCCACCCCCCCATGTTACTACTGCCCATCGATATAATATTCTATATGGCACAGCTTAGAAATTAATCTAGAGAAAGTAGATGATATTGTGTTCTCATAATTCATGCTATATTAAAAAAAAAGTAACAGCTACCATTTTCAACACGTTTGTAGCTAAATAGTGCCTTAATTTCCATATTTACCAAGCATTTACCCTTCTTAGAACCAGGTATTACATTACACAATTTGGCCTAACATTTGGCTATCTATACATTATCAGCATGAAACAATGGACAGTTTTCAGTTAATTTGCAGGTAGATACCTCAGCATGACACATTCTAAATATGTGGTCTGGCACAGATATCTCTATATTTATATAGTAGAGTTACAGGAAACTGTCATTACTAATACATAATTGTCCTGCCTTTACAGGGCTAAGAATGTTACTCCCCTAACTAGTGCCGATCGGCGAGGCTCTCCTTCACTGGTATGTGACCCAGCTGCAGCCATGTGGCTGTACAGCACTTCCATTCACGCAGCAGATGCATTGGCCTCTTTCATACTAAAAATTCAAATGTATTAGCATTGCTTATGTTTTATTCCTAACAAATTAGCACAAGCCCTGCCACAGCAACAGCAGTTTGCCATTAAGACGCAAGCTATGTTACCATTGTCACTAAAGAGAAAGTTGCATTGTGTTCTATGTCTAGCTGCTTGCACCCGGTATCCTACTATAAAAGGAGACTTTGAACTTTACCTATCCTTAATACAGAACTTGAAACTAAAGTATTAGAGAAAACATGCTTGCTACTGAGGCATGTAATTTCTTCCTTCCTCTTTATTCTAAAATTATTCACATTACCTACTTGATGAAAAAAAGCCCAAGCAACCTAAGATTTGAGTCACACACAGAACATGGTAGATTCTTATCACAGGGACTCTTTTCTCACTGAACAGTGAAATGCGTGCTGTCCTCAGTCAGACAGAAAATAATTTCTTGTTTCTGAATAACAAAACATGTATTTATTACAGATACTGTTTCAGCCATTTAAGAAATATTTTTATGCTTTGCTTTTGTCATTTTATCAATGTTCTATTTGTGTTCAGTACCATCCTCTATTGTACAAAACAGCAAGGTGACAGACCCAATCGTTAGAACTTGACATTAACGTGCTCACATTCCACGGCCACGGCTTTATTATAAAAGCTGTGAAAGAGTGAATTTAAAATATGGCAGAACACCAGAAAATTTTTTCCGTTTCCACAAAGTTTCTTCTCCTTCCACTAAGCTATATTTTTGTTCATTCTTCTCTTTCCATGGTCTCCAAAAGGGCAAGGGATGTTTCCTCCATCACTACCTACACCTGTTAAACTTGAAGATCAAAATTATTTATTTGCAGGAGAAAATTCTATTAATTTTCCCTCACTAATACATGGTTATTTATACACCTCTACCAACAAAGAGAAAAATGAGAATTCATTGGATACGGCATCAGCATCATCATTACTTCAACAACCCCATTCTGTTTGAGATAAAATGAGCTATAGTTAAATTTCTTTTAACTACTGGGAAATGCCTATTGATACTAGCATGCCAAGCAGCACTGTCAACAGAGGAGATGTCCCAGATCACCTGCAACAATGAGAATTTTAAAAAAACTGCTCTGAAGGCAAAAGGATAACAATTCATCATTTTTAATTTGCAGGAAATAGCTACCATTTAAGTTCCTGAATAAAAATACATTAAAATTGGGGGGGATTGTGCTTTAAATATGGTTCAAGCTAAAATAATTAAAATGTGAAATGACACACTGGCAATTAGTGCAGTAAATGAAAAGGTCAGCTGTTCTACATTTTCTAAAATGAGGAGGCAAACATCTAGCAAAGAAACACAAAATCTATAAAAAGTTTTTAACCCACAATTTTGTATCAATAGACACAGATCTTACAAAACAGAACACTGAGCCTTCTAGTACCATTATTCTTTCAGCTGAGAGGCAGAACCACGGCCGCACAAAAGTGACTTTGTACAATTTAACTGGGCTATAGCCCATAAAAACTGCTATCGCTGACGCCCAGCGTGCTGACAGGAAATAGTTGCTGCCTTGAGCCTTGATCTACCCACGTGAAATGGAGCTTGCTGGCTGACCACAGACCGGCCTCTGTTCTCTTTGTAATTGTCAACATCTGCTCCACAGATCTATGAATAATTTTATCACACACACACACACAAAAATCTCTCCTACCGTCTCTAAAAGTTGTTGGTTTTGTTTTTTTTCTTTTTAAACATGTGTAATCTGACACTGAGATTAAGAGAGAGCATGTTTTGCTCACAGGTTAAGATTTACATTCTTCTGAAAGATGCCATTAAAATGGAATTCAGGGTAGGTAGGAAAAGCTAATGTTGCTGACTGTTACCTTCTAAAATTAGGTGGCCGAATAAATGTTGGCAGTTGAGATAATACATCATTTTCAAATACTGTAGGTAAATGGAGCAACAGTCCACTGGTGCGGGCTCCGTAGTAGCTACTTCCATGAGAGGTAGCTGTGATTCCTCTGATCGCTTGATTTATGCCAAGTACAACAAACCTCAACTCAAACATCTTACTCCTGAAGAAGTGAGGATGCAGAGATACCAATGGATGCATTCAACGTGACTTGAGTTTCCATTAAAAGAAGAAACACATTTGAGGACAGAACAGCAGACTATCACTTGAAAACTCAACTTTCCTGCAGCCATCAGGAGTTCTAAGACTGTCAAGCATTTGAATGTAACAGTTTCTAATTTATTTTCATTTCACAATCACAGATTTATTTGTTTGTTTGTTTATTTTCATAGAAGTGTGTGAATATGAAAGATATGGATAAAGCTCTGGGGACGTGGCCACACTACAATTTTAGATTGTCACCATGCCTGGCTAAAAAGGAAGAGAAGTAAAGAAAAAGAGAGATGCATAGATGCATTGCCATTGGCCTGTCTGCAGTACTCATTAGTGATGCTACTGTTCATGATCAGTAAAATCAGAAGAGTGGAAACAGAAATAATTAAAGAACAAATCACAAGGGGAGTGAGTACTTGCCAGCAAAATTCTCAGACAGTTTTCCAGGTCTCAAACATAATGTGACAAGGCTTTCTTGACTGACTCCTGAGCATAGCATAGGTAAAAAAAGAAATCTGTTCTCCTTCAGGTTAAATACCCAGGAAATATATGGAAGGAAGAGAACAATAATAGGCATAAAGCTAAACATGGTCCATTTAGTGTCTTGCTGAAGCGTACACTGTATTCAGATCCACTGCAATGACTTACCTCTCTTTCTTGCTTCTATTATAATAAAGCTGAGAATTTCCCTGCAATTTCCCAGATGTAAATGCTGTGACAGTAAGATTGCTTCTTGCTAGCTTCAGTTCAGTATTACCTTTCTGGCCTGGCAGCGCTCTAAATGAAGCGTGTCAAAGTGTACGAGCACATTTAGTTTAGCACTGCTTAGCAGAGGTCTGTAGACTTGTAGAGTCTGGTTTCTCTCAGAAACATTAAAACCTGTTTAAATGCAATTGCCAACCTGATGACCAATTTACCTCCTTTCCCTGAGACTTTGGCTCAATAGATAGAGCATTTCATGGTACAGTACTGTTTTCTCCTGAATATGAAGATGTTTATTAATCTGCTACTTTTTTGCACTCATGGGTGGTTACATTCAAATTTCTTCATTAGAAACTACTAAGCAATTTGCTCCTTGCAAAATGAATGGGCAATTAAGTATGTGGTGAACTTGTGGCTCTTTTGTGAAGCATCAGGGAAAGACTACATTCTTTGGGGGAAGAGATGAAACTGAGAATGAAGTGGGAAAAGTGAAAGCTGCTGAATGCTGTCACAGCCATAACAACCAATTCCAAAAGTTTGCAGTGGAAAACAGCAAAAAGCTTTAAGACATACAAAAGAAAACACATAGTATGAGACCTGGCCATACAATCCCAAAGTTCCCCAAAACTACACAAACAGATGGATTTCAGACAAATAAAAGTCTAGCATGTATGTTCAAAGTAAATTTCAATTAAAGCGTATTAAAAAAGTCAGCATCACTATCATGTGATATTAAGCACAAACTTGGACCCTATTTTACTAGCTTTTAACAATGAACATGGACATGACTTTCGCTCTAGAGAATTCACAATTATGCTGCAAAGGTGCTTAAAAAGGACAGGGAACGACACATGGAGAAGAGAAAAAGAACATGAACATTAGATGAGGCAAAAATCAAAACAGAGGCACATCAGGTAAATCTAGTGCAGAAGGCTGTTTGTGCTAAGTGGCTGTGGAAGGAGCATTTGTATAACATGCTGCAGTCTGATTTAAAAACAAAAACAAAGCCCCAAAAAACAAAACAACCCCCCCCCAAAAAAAAAAAAAAAAAAAGGATGTGCATCTTAAGAGTCATTGCTTAGGTTCTGAACTCCTAGCCATCATATTATTTTCTCGTTATATACTTCTACAGTAGGAGATGACCTAGATATAGAGAGTACAAGGAAGATGAAAAAACATTAGGAATACATTACGTCAATTCAAAGCTCTTGCACTATAGCATCAATCCAACAGGCTACACAAGGCATAAATATTTTCATGTAAGAAACAGCTATGCTGCAGAGACTTAATGTAATCACAGCAGTGCAGCTCTAGTAGAGATGTGGCTATATTTGCATAAAAGTTGTAGGTAATTAAGATTTAACTATGAGCTATGCTGATACAAACCACTTTTATTCAAGTAAGCCCACATAAGGGCTTTTAGTAGTATATTCTAGCATCAAATCCCTAATCAGATAGATAAAACAATAAACTTTCTACAAGCTTACAAGCTTAACAAACTGAATTATAGGCAGCACACTTATTTGTCTTTAGAGGCAGAACAAACCCTCCAAAGTGATAAAGATTAAAACAGTATTTTAGGTAAAATTTGAACCATTCTTGAAACAGCAAGGGCTTGTCTTAATTTGTCTTTACCACTTTACAAAATAATCATAATGCTGAGATTAATATGTTCATTACTATACTTATTTCATTCTGACATTATTAGGGTACATATATGCAAAGAATTAGCCAAAATAAATATAGTCCTCCTGGCATGCTAAGAAATTATATGCCTGAAAATAATAATTCCTTTTATTGTACAAATTTTCTGAACACCTATCTTTTATGTTGACAAGTATGCTTAATATCTACTCCAATAAATTCAACACGAAGTTCAAGAGCATAAATGAATGGAAAATCTTGGAAAATACTTCAAATTTGTCTAATAAAAAAAAAAATCTGTTAACATTTGCTTTTTCTGTTTCAGTAGCTCTGAAAAAAATCACTATAATTTACAGCAACCTCTATGCCATCATACTTTGTTTACCAGCAGCATCAGAATTTTCAATTTTGCTAAGGTATTATGTTTGTTAAATGAAGGGTATAAAACTGCTGGGTTTACATTTCTCATCTGCTGCCTTTTCCTGTGCTGCGGGAGCAGTCATTGCAAGTGATGCAAAAGGTTAAATCCACCCACATCATAGAAACCAACTCATCCAGAGAGGTGGCAAAGGACCAACAGTTACACTAGAAGCCAGACGCAAGACCATTTCCTTCCTTGTTATACACCCCATGCGTTGCAACCACTCAGATTTCCGTTTGGGCCAGGGCTTGACTATCCCTCTGCTAACCACAAAGCACATGCCTACTCCACCTCCTTTACATGTGATCATTCGAGTTCTCAAAATGTGAGCTGCATACACAAGCACTACTTCTCAAGGAACTAGATATTCTAATCATCCTTAAGGTCATGTAGTTGGAATAAATGAATAGAGAAATATCAATTCCTTATGAAAAAGGACATACTGTTCACAGCTACAGTTGATCCAAGCCAACGCTCTGAAAAGCTGGGGTTTTTTTTATTTGCATAACTTCAGCTCAAGAACTTCTAATCACAGTCCATTTTGCCAAGGCTGTACAAACAGAATAAAACTCCCATGTCCCAGTTTGTCACACTTGCACTAAAAAATAAAAATTGAATTAATCATTAAATCCAGATCCTTATACTCAAAAGCTGTTAGACTGGACCAGAATCTGTTTTCTTTACAACACAAAGGAAAAAAAAAGCCTCAAACATAACAGTGTAACATATATTGTTAATACTTATGAGAGGATATGGTGGATGTAAGTATTTTAAAATTCAGCTTCCTTAACTACTCAGAAAATCAGACAAGCAAGAACTACTGTAGAGACAAATGTCAAACATGGGTAAGAAAATCAGAGAAGCAAGAACTACTGTAGAGACAAATGTCAAACATGGCAGGGTGAGGTCAGTATAAAAAATATTAAGAAACAAAATCTTGACTGTGATAGATCAAACCGGCCTTTAGACCTACTATCCAATATGGGAAATGATGCTTTCATACTCACACACTCAGCCACTCCAATTACTATGGAAATTAATGAGCTCTCCTTAAAATCTGGCCCAGTACTTTTATCACTAAAAGGTGAGACCAAAAAAGGAAATTATTTTCCAGTAATAAATAGAATGCAATTAACTCGTGCTCATACACAGTTTTTAAACGGTAAAAAACTGTTCAGTGCCCAGTTGCAAGAGACAAAAAAATGCTTTTTCCTATATATAAGGCTATACTAGGGAGCTGCATTGCAGTAAAAATATGTTTGAAATCGATAATTTTTATTACACTAAAAGCCACAGTAAAAATATGTCCCTTCTTTGTGGAATCAGCACTTTGATTTTCAAATTCAAAGAAAGAAAATGACAGGAAGTTGAGGGTGTATCTGCTCTGTGCTCTCACATATGGAGGACCAACTGAAAAATAAACATCACTAAATTACTTGGAAACTTGTATCTGGAGTAGGCTTTTTGTTTTGAAAGAAAAAAAAAAGTTATAGCTACTTCAATATCTCACCTATCATTTTAAAACAAAACCTGGTTTTTGTCCCTCATCTATTAGACAAAAGTAAAGTTTCCTTAAGCTATAAAAGGCAATGAGATAGAAACCCAAAGCGAAGCTTAAAGGCTGTTTATTTGTAAGCTAGCGTATCAACAGGATAAATATGGAAGATCAAACAAGAATAAATGGAGCATTCAGAAACTGGAACTTATTAGTTGTTTCCATCCATGTCCCTAACTGCAGTCCTACATTAAAAACCGAGTCCTGATTTTATGCCTTAAGCTATAAAAGGCAATGAGATAGAAACCCAAAGCGAAGCTTAAAGGCTGTTTATTTGTAAGCTAGCGTATCAACAGGATAAATATGGAAGATCAAACAAGAATAAATGGAGCATTCAGAAACTGGAACTTATTAGTTGTTTCCATCCATGTCCCTAACTGCAGTCCTACATTAAAAACCGAGTCCTGATTTTATTTTAACTTCTTGCCCTATTTTTCAAAGTAATTTTCACAAGTATTGAGGAGACATAAATGTCAATAATAGTGTGGAAAACAAATTATGCATTTCTGAAAATTTAATCCTTGATAGTTTTCCTTTACACTTGGCATTACCTGTCCATCTCTTAACATCAAATGTCTTAAGAAAAATGTTTTTTAGGATGCAAACATGTTGCATTCCATATTGATATGATTAATTACTTAAAATACAAGAAAAGGTCATCAGCTGGAAGAAATCGTAGCTCAAATCAGAGATAAACTGTTTTCTACCTGGTTAATTTCAATGTCCATCAAAATCATATCATGCTTTTTTCTGCCACACAAGTATCCATCGTGCTGCAAGACTGTATTCATCAAGAACTTTTTGGAATAAAGCCAAACTTATTCTACTCCCAAGTTGCTTTTATACTATATTATAATGTTTCTGTTCCATTTAAATATTACTATGTATTATGAACCACATTCAAGCCTTGTTTAAGCATGCAAATTATCAAACAAAACATAAAAAGGAAAAATCCAGGTTATTTAACACTCTTTCCTGTATGGTATACCTTTAAACTCATGCAAAATTGCTAACACACAAAAATTGCTAACACAAAGCAAAATCTGTATAAGTTTCTAAACTACAACAAACCTGTTTCTAAATTCAAAAATATTTTACCCTGAGATGCCTTTACATAAAGCCTCACTAGGAAGTTCTAATTCTGCTTGGAGTTCACAGATGTGGGTAAGCCACTTCTCATTAAACTTTCTAGAATTCCAAGAACCCTTTGACATGCATTTTCAAACGTAAATATAAACATTGACTAGCTTGTGAAACTGTTTTATTTTACTCTGGAGGAGAAAAAGGATCAACCACAAAAGAAAGCAGCCAATTGGTTTTCTTCTTGTATGGTATACGCTTAATCCCATACAAACTAGTAGAATCTACTGTAATTAACCAGTTTGTGACTTCAGTTCTTTCGCTCAGTAGAAAAACATCAGGACTTCACTATTAATGACACATTTTTAGATCACATGCGTGAAGGAAGAGGAAACCGTGACAAAAAAAGCCCAGGAAAGTGTTGAGTATCTTTTTATTGAAAGACAACAAATACAAGCGAGCCATTAATAGTGGCAAAGATACAAGGGGGGTGGGGGGGATATCAATCAGCCTTTTCATGTTTTATTCATTTTTAAGTAAGAAAGTCTTACCCTCTTGTCCAGTTTTTGCCTTTACTAATATAACCAGACAACAGGCATTGCATATATCCACTTTCAGATTGCCACCTCAATTATTATTTCAGTTCCGACACACTGACAAACAACCCTAGCACTTATAAAGCTGGAATTTTCTGGTCTGCAAGCAGACAAAACAGATGCTCTAAGCCAGAGATACTCAATCTGTGGCCCACCCGGAAAATCCATCCTACCTGCAATCTACTCCTACCAGCTTTTTACCAGTAAGAAGTTGCCTATTGAGATATATGACGACAATGCAATATTGAGCGTATTGAATTTATGGAAAAGGTCCAGCCATGTTATTAGGTCCTTCTTGCCTTCAGAACAAGCTACATGCTCGACTCAGCCAAAATGCTGGATCTGTTTCCACACTGAGTATCTGTAGTAAATGCTTATTTGTAGCATGAACTTTCATCAAATATTAATTAAACTCTAATATAGGAAGAATTAATAAGTAGAGAAGCACAGCTTCTAAGCCTATTAGTTAAATAACAGGCATGTGTAACAGCACAGGAAAGTGTATGCTATGGAACTCTAAGATGTTAATTATTGTTCTTCTGTCAGGTGGTCCAGACAGGTTGTTGGGCAAGAGCTACAAATCACCTGTGAAAACTTCCAAATTTACCAAACACAAAGAGCTCTGAGATAATCTGCAAAGCACAGTATGTATCAGGAAGCAATACAGACACATTACGGTGGACAACAAACATACAGAATCATGTTTTGTTCAGACCATTATTTTTCTAAATTAGGACAGTCCAGTCTTATCAACCATAGAGCCCACTCCTTTTTGCAAGAGTCTCCTCACACATCGCTGTAAGCTTGCCATCTGCTTTCTAAGTGAGCAACCATAGGAAAGCAGAGAAGTCTCTTGTCTTTGGGAAGGAAAAAATGGTAGGTCAGATGGAATTATGCTTCAGGCTGAATATAATACTTCACAGGCTGCGAGACTAAACTAACCTAAAGTAGTGATTTAACCGACATGGATATGAACTCAGCTGTATTACTTACAGTCAACAACAATCCTTAAAAAATAATTGTATAAATATTTGTGTAATTAATCCAACCTTAAAACCATTCAGACATTTTTACTTATACAGCACAGTAAAATTTCCAGTGTACAAGAAGGGCTACATGATCAAACTTCAATCACATTTCAAGCACAATTCAGACTCGGATATCCTGTAAGATTAATCTACATTTTTTCACTTACTCCAACATCAAAACAGTCAGTTCTCTTAAATTTGTTTGCTCGTTACCTTCCTGTACCTGTCACTGTGCTCTGCACTTACTGAACAACTCTCTCTTTTTTTTTTTTTTTTTTAAACTTTTGGCCAGAAAGATAGCAAGTCTACCAGAACACATATACATGTATTTTAAGGCTTATATTAATATACCTATAAAAGCGTGTTTTAATCACTCATCATTTCTATGGAAGATAACCTTAAACAAGCAAATATTAATCTTTTAAAAAGTAGTTTTCTCATTATTATGCTCTCTTTGTACTCTCTTACTCCCCCACACTCTCTGGGGTATATATTCTGAAATTTCACGCATACCATAAAGTATCTTTGGAATGTTACAGTATAATTGTTTAGAGAAACATTTAATGGATGAGTAAGCATCAAGAGGCCATGGCTAAGGGAAAAGAAAAGTTAAAATGCTAGAAGCATTTTGTATTGAATGATCTTCTCAGCGTGAGGACAGGGGATGGACATTTGATCCAAAAATCTGGTATTGACTCAAGTGATATAAAACCAGCAGCCAGCACCGAGGCATATGAAGCCATCCAACCACCTAACAAAACATCTGCTACCACCCACCTCTTTCAAACTGGACTTCAGTCACTGTCTAGTAAAGCAATAAAATGCTATAGGATATTTTTTGCTTAATAACATGAATATTATGATAGGGGATTACATGATCTTGACAATAGGCTATTTTTTTTTAATTGGTTGCTTGGTTTCCCAATTTACAGCACAAATAATTTGCATGTGCATGATACAGAAATGCAACAGAAGTAACTGGAAAAAAAGCTGGGCACTGAGTATAGAGACAGCTAAAAAAAGCTGAACATTCTTTCACTACAGGAAACTGCTGGAGACAATATGCTGTAAATTAAAGCCAATTTTCCTGAATTCCCTGAAGGACTGCTCCTCCCAGAGATTCTACAAACCCACTAGCAAAGGTCCATCTTTATAGTTTTCTTGGGGCTTATTTACTGAAGAGAGTTTAAAAAAAAGCACATCCAAAATAAAATGTGTCGTGTATCGGGGGCAGGGGAGTGGGACAAATCAGGCCTAACCTTACATAATTGATTCATATCCTGATTATTAGAGAACAGCTGAGACGGTTTTTACTCCCAATTCCTCCCCCTCCCCATACTTTTTTAAGTCAAGGAAAAGCAAAATAATTACCTCCCTACCTGAATTTCTGATTAGAAGAATGGATACTGAGACAGGAGAGGTGCCATATGCTGACATGCACTGCTCTAGAAATCAAGCAGTTCTTTTAGCACCAGAGTTAGAAAAGCCAAGCTTCCTACAGACTTGTGTCACAGCTGAAGCTTGTCTTATGATTGGGCACCTAACATCTCTGTCCAAGTGGATTCTGTGGTGCTCAACAACATATGAATTGCAGCTGGTACAGTCTATCCTAGCCTCATACTTCCACAGAATTTTCAGAAACCTAGCATTTTTGAGGAACTTCTATTTCTGCATTTAATTTGGTAGACAACAGGTAACAAGTTAAAAAAAAATCATTAGGAACATATAAATAGTGTGATTCTATAAAACTCCTCTTGTTAATATACTCATGGACAAGTAACACAAGCTCTGCTATGCAGCCTTCTAGTTCCAAACCCAAAACATTTTCCAAAATTCCTCATCTATTTGTAAAATGTGTGAATCTAAATCATATGTAAAAATAATGGATTGCACATGCTGCTTGATTAAGGCTTTAAGAGATATTTGTAGGCACATAAGATTGCAAGGGACTTCCCAGGTCACTGCATTTGCATCCTACTATCAGAAACACTATATTAAATAATCTCTTCCAGATGACATATATCCCCATCTTAAAATGAGTTTCCTTTTTGCATACTCCCCCCTTAAATAATCTCAGAATTAGGATATTTCTTTTAATTTCCAGCTTAATTCATTAAAGACCCCATCCAGTGGCCACTTAGATGAAACACTTCAGATCGTGTAGGAGAATTTTTTACATCCTCAAGTTTTTCTTTCTCTTCACTTCAACAACACAGTGATCCAGATGTTGCTGTCAGGTAAATTCACTGTTTTGAATCCATAATTTTTTTCTAATGCCATACTCAAAGGCAAATCCAAATATTCCATGGGTAACTTTTTCTGTAACTACTTTCACTTGGTGAATTATAGGGAACCATAATACCACTGCTGATTTTAAAACAAGGTCTACAGATTACTTCTTGTGTTACAATGACCATACCAGAGCCTGTAAGTATGTCTTTGGGGGGTTAGGGTAACAGGGAACACAACACAGTTTACAATGAAGTCTAACAAACAAGGGTATGTTAATCTTTTCAGCCACTTAAATCCAGGAAAATCAAAAGCAAATGTCTTCCTACCATAGCATCACAAAAACCAGCCCCAAATACTTGCATCTTAATGCCTGCTGGGACGTTTTCTGCTAACCATCTATTAGATTTCTTATAATACTCAGTACACACATTCCCCCACAAGCTGGATTGATTTCTTCCACAGTTTAACTTGTTTTTGCCAAAGTCTCTTTTAGTTCAGCATTGGCTGCCTGCCTAACGAAACAACCTTTCTTTATGCCAAAACTGTCATCTTCAGTTGCACAAGACGCATCTTACTTACAAACATGTATAATGAGCCCAATGTTTAATGCTTGAAGAACTGCTATTTCAAAATGATCTCCAGCAAAACTTAAGCAGATACAGAAGCAGTCACTACCTAACCTTAGGGGGTTGGAAATCATTCTCAAGAAAGATTTTTTTTCCTTTTGTATTTAAATACACCTTTTAAAAAGAAAACCCTAAACTAATTATTAGGACATGAAAGCATATGCATTTAACCACAGAGAGCGGTGAGAAATGTAAGACTCACTCCGAACCTGAAGCTGAAAGCTTCATTCTCACTCAGTGTGAAGTCATCATTACATAATGATCACATGCACCATAAACTTGTCTCTTACTGAAAAGACTAGCCTTTAAATATAAGAATCTGATAAACTCAGTAAGTTATCAAGTATTGCTAACAACTGAAAAAATCCATCTAAATAAACCTCGTGGTCTATTCTTCTACTGTAATTTCAAGCATAGCTGAAACAAGACTACCTGTGTAAGAAGTTGCTCTTCAGTCAGATTATTGATCCAACGAGTATACCGTTCAGTAGACTCCAGTGGCTCTCTTCTGACTTGGCAACCAATAATCTAAAGCAAAATGAGATAAATCACATAGTGTAAGCTGCTGTACACCCACATGGCAGCAAAATTATAAAATAAGCATTCAAAACATGGGAACTCCAAGAATTAAGATTATCTATACAGTCCTTATATTATGACGTCATATGGTGTGGAATATCCCTTGGGTCAGTTGGGGTCAGCTGTCCCAGCTGTGTCCCTTCCCAAGTTCTTGTGCCCCCCCAGCCTGCTCGCTGGTGGGGTAGAGTGAGAAGCAGAAAAGGCCTTGACTGTGTGTAAGCACTGCTCAGCAGTAACAAAAACATCCCTGTGTTATCAACACTGTTTCCAGCACAAATCCAAAACACAGCCCCATACTAGCTACTATAAAAAAACCTAACTCTGTCCCAGCCAAAACCAGCACAACATAGAAGGGGGCTAATAATATAGTATAATATAATATGTCACAGTTGCTCTGCTCAAATGTTAAATAGTTACAGACTTTCAAAGGTCTCTAGAAAACTAACATTGAGAAGTGTCTTTCCAAAAGCTTCAGTCTTGGGAATATTTGAACCATATTGGTTGAAATTTTCAAAGGAAAGTCATCCAAAGGCAGACATCTAGAATGCAAAATTTCAACCAAAGTAGTTGAAGTTTGGCAAATGAAAATTAGAACTTGGATAGCACCAGACAATCGTACCAACAGTACCATCACCTATAATGCCAGACGTTACTTATAATTCATATAAAATAAGGAAAAAAAAAAAAATCTGTATTCTGATTTGTCTCATTCATGGTAGAACAATGTAGACACCCCATTTTGATTTGTTCACTGAAGTACTATGTACCTATTCGAGCAACATTTTCTTCTCTAATACTGTTCTGTAGCTGTACAGGTTAAATATGAATTATAATATTCTGAACACCTATTGGCATAATAAATAGCTTCCAATATGCATCAAAAACAGAATATTAGAGGGATTTCATATTATCTGTAACTGCATAGACACATATTAATGCAATTTCATACAAACACTAAACCGTTTACTCTACAAACCTCTAGTTAGAAAAGGAAGAAGCCAAGGAGAACCCCAGGAGTGTGACTACACAGGGCTCTGCTCTTCACTACTCCCAATGGTCTGCAGTCCACCCTAAACCTTCAGGGTACTACAGGACTTAATTATATATGCAAAGTAAGCTGATACTGTTTTATAGCAACTCCTGCACTCCTGTCATACTTTAACTGCCTATTTCTCTTCCAGATTTTGATGGGTACTTCCTGTTGAGGATGTGTTCATTCATTGAGAATTAACACCAAAGCGTAGGTATTAGCATTTCTGAACAGCGATTTCTGATAACCAAGTTCTGTTCAAGAACAGTGTGGAAAACTTACTTGGTTTATTTTCTACCCTAAGCATTCATAAGGAATGTAAGTGTATACACTGAGCACAGTAAGTTTAAATCTTTCAGGTTATCTCTATTTACAGAGCTTTAAACCCCACACAGATGTAAGTAGTCAGGCTAGAATTCTGCACATGCAGTTATGAATACTTTTGATGTGGAAACAAAAACACCACAAAGAGATCTTGCTGGGGGACTGCTGGCAATGAAACACCACGATTTAGAGTATGATTAAATACAATCAAAACAACAAACATGAAAAAAAAAAAAAATCAAGATTTGTTTTGAGCTTATCCCATAAGAATAAAACAGAATGTCTCTGTACTATGACAACTCAATGACAACTACTAATTACTATGGACAACTTCAATCCTTATCCTAACTTTCTCCTGAATTACAGCTAAGTAATACTAAGAAATTTTCAGAAGGTTAACCCAAAATTCTTTTAAATTGAATATCAATTAGAAGAGTCCACAGATGCGTTTTTAAAGGGGGCACTCCACAGATACAAAAACTTCACAGAAGTTGCATCAGATTTTCATATATTCTGTTCTGTTAGGATGATTTTTATTTAAGAACAGAATTATTTACAGAATTCTTGCTAGTATTCATTAACCAAGACAGACTGTCTTCTCTTGCATATCCCTAGGATTTTATAACTTACAAAGACACTTTACAAAACTACGCATGAAAGTCAGAATGGAAAAATTACAAAGCACTTTGTTCTCAAACGGTATTCTATAACAATACAATATGGAAACTTAGTTTCTTTATTCAAATAGTCACAGCCTAAGCTGAACAAATACAGAATCACAAACAGCTTTCATGAGGTAAAAGGATAAAAAGGAGAATCTCAAATTTGTTTTTCTGAAAACATGGTTTTCAATTAGAGTCAAGTAGTAAGTGCAGTCATCTCTTTCTATGCAATTTGAAATTTAAATGAGAAGCGGAGGACAGAGTTTCGTATTTTATATTAATTTTTGACCAGTCTGATCATTTTCATAAATGCTGTTGATAGTTTAAGCAATCTAAACAAAATGTTGAATCCGGGTGCTCAGCTAAAAAGGACTGTAATACCCTAAAGTCCAAAGAGCAATTGGTTCAAATCTCAACTCCTTATGCTTCCAGAGAAAACTGAATGCATTTGATCAATTATCTGTACATACACTCAAGGAGAGGTGAAGGCAGACAGAATAACTGTTATTAAATTGGATCCTGACGGCTCTGTTCTGTATCATACATCACTTTTTGTAATTTCTAGAGTTTGACTTAGATTCTTAGCCAAAATTTCCTCCTCTTTCCATATAGATAATTCCATTGCATGCTCCAATTTACCTCTCTGAATTTTGGCTTGCAACAATGATTCTGTACTTACTGTATGTAGGCCTTAAAATACTTTGAGCCTTTTGGAATTGAAAACACCATAATTGGGAAAAAAATACTTACCAAATAAACAAGTTATTTAGGAATTACTGTTATTGCAGTGAAGTAACAGCAGAAAAAACAATGGGTTATATTGAATTTCACCATAATTTGGGGCAGAATCCTTGGAAGTGCAACTTTCCAAACTCCTTCATCAACTGACATGCCTAACAGCAAGACAAGAGTGAGAGGATAACCATCTAGAGCCTTATATACAAACACACTAATCAAATAAAAAACTAGGGTTTAAAAGACATATATTCTTTTGTACACAGCAATTTTGTTTTCTACAGCAAAGCTCAACCTAATGTTTAGAAGAACAGTAAAACCAGTATAAGACATTAATCTAGAAAAATATATAAAGAAATACAGCAGAAAGTAATAGGATTGGCCTCTGACTTTTAAGAGTCAGATGTAGAGTAACTTGATGTTTCAAGAATTAAATTACATTTTTTACCTAGTTCAATGAAAATTTAGAATAATCATTAGGGGAACTCTTCTATTGTTGTGACTCAAAGTCCCTTTAGCAGCACACTAAACACCTAAAGGTTCATGGCACTGAGTCTAAATGTAGTTTTACTAGGATTGATGGCAAAGGGTTTGAACAACAAGCTATCTCCAGAGCAATGGATTTCACTTCCATGACTAAACAGTACACAGCTGATGACTCTTGCTCCTTGAATTTTCAAAATAAGAGTCCAAAAACCTCCATTCTTTAATCACTAACAAAGCTAGAAGCAAGTGTTATGATGACCTATTCTAATATTAATGAACACTAAAAGGAAGAACAGTAAAGCCAATGCTGAGAATTAGTGTGAGAAAGAAAAGCTGCTTGCTGGAAAAAAGAGACGACAATTCAAAACGTAACTTAGAAAAACAAAATTTTCTGAGACTCCACATGCTTACTAATGTCCTCATTTCTCTAAATGATATTTAGTATGTAATACCTTCTCCCCTGTACCTTTGTTTGTTCTTACTCTTTTGTTGTTTGAGCTCTAGAAGGCAGGCATTATTGATGAATGAAATGGCTCCAATGAGGTTAATATAAAGATGAGGTTAAGATTTCACTCTAATTCCTCCTTCCTTACACACTGAATAGGATCATTAACTAGACAATAAAATATCATAACACATACTTAGCAATCCTATGCTTGTTTCATATATGGAATGAGAGGAAAGAGGGATTAATATACTTAAAACTTTACTAAAATGTCCTCCATAGTAGTGGCTTTAAGTTTGCTTTTTCTTAAATTACCTAAACGTGCTATCTACACACACAACAGAAGTATTTATTTCCAGACAGCTTTCTAATTATTCCTAAAATCTATTTGCTCACAAGCAAATTGAATTGCTGTCTTCACTCCTCCTCCTCATCCAAAAAAACAAACCGACAACAACCACCTGACAATTCCTTTCTTTAAAAGCAAAGGAACAAAAAAGCTACAGTTGGTGTTCTCAGTGGCCTTTCGTAAGATTTCCATGGATGTACCAAACCCATCAGCAGGGCACATAAAAGCAAGGATTTCCCTCCTGCAGAAGATGGTATTGTAAAACATCACTTAACCACGTTCTTTAATTATAATGATATCACAGCAAAATACACTTAACAATATAAATGCATGTTATTGAGAACAGCTGCATTTTGATCTTGCAACACAGCAGGAAAATAACTACAAATGCATAACAAAGTTAGCATTTTGTAAGAAGTGAAATGTTCACACTTCCCTCTACCCTAACATAACAGTGAAATGTTTTGCACAGCACACAGACTTCCTGCTTTCTTTTCATTTTCAGAACCAGTACCACTCAAGAATGCTTTTAGCATCATCTTGAGACATGTTTTCAAACAAATCTTAAAATTGTCGCTATGCAATCAAATTTATTTCTAGATCCTCAGCCAAAAAAATTCCACAACTTTCTGCTCTTTAGCTGTACCATTCCTCTCCCAGTGGGACTCTGACTCGTGACTGGGATTCTTGACTTACATGGTTGCAAGATAAACATCACCAACATAGAGTAACTCAGCCTGAGCCTTTGATACAGCTTCTGTAAAGCACAGCTCATTTAACCAGCTTCTTTCATCCAATCAAAATCAGGATTATTTAGAGTACAAATGACTTCCTCTAGTTCCCCTGCGTAAGGTGTGGCATCAGAAGCAACTGCACACTGTTTCCCATTTCCTCCATGTCTCACAGAGCTTTTATATTCACTTCACTGAGTATTTCCTTACAGCTTTTAAATTGAAGTGAAAGGTTTTTCACTGTGGCTTCTTTCATAAGTTTTAAAATACTTTGATAAAAATCTTTATGGCCTATTTTACACCCATTCAGACTTCCAGAAAGTACAAAAAACTCTCCATATTAGAAATATTCAATATTTTGAGTATCCATTTCTATGCAAAAACGGAGTTCATCCAAGTTTCAACTTTTTGATCTAATTAGGCAAATTTATTTTTATTATTACAAATGCTAACTGTATACTGGCATATACTTGTACCTAGATTAAACTATGTAATATATACAAAAAATGCAATACGCTTCATATTCCAACTGGAAACTTGCTGTAATGCAGTATTAATATTACTTGTATAGGAAGCAGTAACATGAACCATAAACAAATTTTTTTTCTGGCTCATAGCAAAGGACTATGGCAGTTCATGGAAGAGCAAAACACCAATCAGGAGAGAAAATAATGACAATCCTTTCTGCTACAACATCAGATGCGGTAATTCACTTTCTAGACAGACAATTACTTGTTTTATGTATTAAATGTAACTTATCGCTTATTTAGCTATTTACTTAATTGCAATCAGCATTGGCCTCTCTGGAAAGAAATACAAAATAATTTATAATTTATGGCAGCAAGAGACAGTGATAGGTAAGAATATTAAGAGCATAAAATAGTGGTCTGGTTTTATCTTAACTACCAACAAATACATATGCTGAAAAGCCATACAAGTAACTTTTAAAAATATAAATGGCTTAGAATGAGCTTTGTGGGAAGGAGTGGCCAAATATAAGCACCTAGCTTATGGACCTATGGTCCTGCCTGGCCTCCAGCTACCACTTCACAGAAGGACCAGGCCTCTAGTATCTGCCAGTCCTGTCTAGATGGTCTCAGACAGCCTAAGGTGTCAAAATAGCATCATATGTCTATGTTTAGGCACCTGAATCTCTCTTCTCTAATAACTCTATCACTCCACATGATTAGGAGTGGAGTTAATGATTCGTATCTAAATAAGATTATCAGAATCAAAATCATGGATATGTACTTTATGCCACTACATTTAAAACATTTTCAGGAGTTAGAGCACTATAAAACTACTACAATGTAACTACGATACAATTAAAACAGTACAAATAACAATATAAAACTAGAATAATGGGGTTCTCCATGAAACAGAGACTCTAAATTGGTCACAGTACATTGGGTTAGCCATGATGTATGAAATACAATGAGATCATTCAACGACTTGCTGATCAACACGAAGTTCAGAGTTATGATCACGTTCAGAGGAACTAGGCAGGATTATTACATACATTACAAAATTGTACTTTTGAGCACATATAGTCACTGTTCTGCAAGTTACAAAATTGTTCCACTGAAATACAGAAGTATTTCAGTCATGTATCTGATATGTACAAAAATCAGCATTCTATACCCAGCAGCAACATCAGCCATCCGCTTACGTGCCATAACTTGTTCCAACTTTTCACTAGTGTTTGTTTTTAAATGCAATAGTCAGGTAGAGATGTATCTTATTTTCATCATTATAGGCTTTTATGTTTTACTTTGCACATATGAATGGAAAAGGAAGCGGGTGAGAGGAAGCAAAGATTAAATGAGTTGACAGTAATTAAAAACAACACACTTTCTGCAGATGTAGCACTTTTTTTTTTTTTAATAACTACAACTTCCTCTAGCACAAAGAATCTTTCTTATTCAGGAGACAGCCTATGGGTCAGAACCCTCCTGTTGTACTAAGAGGAAATGAGGATGACAATTAATTAGTCTCCGATTTTATCCATCCTAGTTTTATAAAAAGGGGAAATGAACAAAGACAGGCAAAAGCATAAACTCTCTATAAGGTAGTAGGCACCTAGTGCCTACTATATATGTACATAGGATTTTTTCATATAATATGTCTTCTTTTAAGGAACTTTGTTTTATGAAGGTTTTTTAATTAACCAACCAATAATTATATTAAAGCAAGTATTGGAAAAATATGTCTTTTTAGCAAGGAAAAATCCACAGCTTTCCTGTACAAAATAAATTGCTTTCCTCAACCTATGGTATTAAATAAAATGCAACTTTAAAAGATTATATAAAGTACAAAACTTTCTACACACTGAGAAAAAATGTGCAGTGTTGAGTTTCATGTTAGAAATATCACTGAACGACGTAAACTTCCTAGAAGAGAATGTAATTAACTACATAGTGAAGCTTTGATTAGAAGTATCATGACATCTGATCCTAAATAATGTTCTACGAGAAGAAAGACCATTCAAATAACAAGCAATACAAGAAGGATTACCTCTAGTGCACGACACCTTTTTCCCCCAATATGCCTGTTTATGAGTGCCCACAGAGGGAGATTTCCTAAACTAAAAAAGCTAATAGGAGACATTTACCTTATCCTGAATGTTTAAGAACAGTTTTTGTTAATCATGCGTTTATACATCTTGATGTATAAAGGAAAGGTAGATGTAACCTATGCTGTCTCCAAATCCTAATTCTATTATTTTTGTTGTATTAATTTCCACCCCCCACCCCCCCAGTTGAAGTGACACTGCAAACTTATCCTGAAATTCAGAAAAAAATTTGACAGGAGAGTGAAAATTTTTCTCTCTGTCTTCCTTCTCTATTGATTTCTTTGGTTTTCATTCATGTAATATTTTAAATATTATTTGGTTGTGAAAACTTGTATAAAAGTTTTCATTTTCTTCCTGGGTACACCCCCCCCCCCCCCCTCTTTTAAAAAAAAATTATATATATATATATTTGCCTAAAAGATCAGCAAAGCTTTAGGTATTGGTGCAGTACCTCTAACAGTAGCTGTTACAAGTATGGATCAGCAGCATGCCTAGTACGTTTTACTGGAAGTGTCAAGTAGAAATCTACCACCAAAAGAACAATTGATTGGGACAGACCAGGATTTCTTTTCGAGTGTACTTATGAAATAGTGCTTGTAGCGTAATTTTTAATTGCACAGCTGTGACTCAGCATTATCTCGTCAGACCACCCATTTCTCAGAGGAAACATGATTAACACAATCTTCCACAAGTCTTTATCTGTAATTTCCTCAGAATAGTTAGAACTTTATTACGTTAACTACAGCATGATTGTAAAACTAAGATTTAACCATTAAAATATCTAAATATTGAATAAAATTTTCAGCCAATGGTAATAAGCATCATTTCACTCATTTTAACTAAATATGAACAGGTGATTACACTTATATTATTAATTTGTTCCTTCACCCAATTAAGGAAAAGTTAAAGAATATTTGGAATTGTATGTTAAAATCTATTCCAATTGCAGAAAACTGTAGCAGGGAAGCAAGACCATCTTGAAGAAACTTATCAGCTCTGTTTCCAGTCCTGCTTTTTACTATTCTTACTTAGAGCAAGTAATTACAGCTCTATATAGCTAAATCCATATTTTGTAAAAATATATTGGGGGATATATATATATATGGGATATTATTGGATGGTCTTCCTTCAAATTGTGATGATGCTTTAGAAGAGCCTGTCTATAAAATGCTAACCATTAAGGCAATAAAATATTATTATTATTATTATTATTGTTGTTGTTGTTGTTTAGGCCTGATTTAGCTGCCATTTAACCAAATTCCCCTTATGCTACCATGTATTTCATTAAAAGTAACACTAGCTACAAGAATTCACAAAGTTCCATTAAAACTCAAGAAAATTCATTTTTTGATAATGTGACAAAATTACAGGGTGCTTAGTCCAAAAAAACTGCGTTACCTGAAAGACAAAAGAGAGATGTGGAAAATATAGCTGTCTACTGAATACACTTTACTTTGAGCTCCCAGACAAGTACATAGTCATCCCAATAACTAAAACATCTGCTTTAGTCAATAAGAAATTTATATGGCACAGGAACAGCTAAACAAACTAGATACTTATTCCAACAATCAGCACTTTGGATTTTGACCTTACTAAAAACAAGACTTAACATTTATGTTGTTAAAAATACTGAAAGATTTTATTTAAATTATATTGTGTTTTTCTACAGGCCCATGGCCTTTTATTTTTTAATGCAGCAGAATAATGAAATGATTGAAGATACTAGTGGCTTTAAGAAGGATCTTGTGACCATCATTTAGTGTAATCAAAAAGGAAAGATACATGGAGGGAATATTTTTATGTGATTAAAATCTTTCCAAAATTATATACTTGGGGAAGAAGGTGGTAAAATGTATTTTCTATCCCCCTCATTTCCAATAGAGAAAACAGCGTTCTTCAAAACACATGACACCTGTGAGGTAATTTGCATTAGGTGTAAGGATACAAAACACACCCTAGTGTATTTAAAGCATGTTTTAAAAATTATAAAATATGTTGATAGTGCTGACTCCCCAGAGAATCCTTTAGGCCAGATGAATATCCATTTTGGCAGATATTCTTATCTTGTAGAAATCCATTTTTAAGAACACCTGTTAAACGTTCTACTTGGCACTGGTTCAAGTCCAAAGTCCACAATAGGATGTTATATGTTTCTTTTCAGCATATGAAAAAAGAGTAATTAAAAACCAAGGAAGTCTGAATTTTCTTTAGTGAATTTATATGAAAAACAAGAAGTCAAGGTGGTGTAATGAGAACGAGCACAGCTGAGCATCACACCACACGTACATTTAAAAAGGATGTGGTCATGCATATGAAATCATGAAGAACGAACATGACATTTTTGGAAAAAACTTCCAAGTAACTGAAGAGATACTACAGCAAATCTGTAGATGCTACAGCAAATCAAATGAGTTTCAGAAGTCCTTTTTGAAGGTAAATGAGTAAGTCCCAGTATTTTGGTAAGTAGCTTACGCAGGAAAAAGCACCAGTCCTCGAAGCCCTCATTCAAAATCTGCCATCTTGGGATAAACAAGATCTAAGGGCTCAATCTCTATATTAAGGCTAGTACACATGCAATCTGAATTTGATGGAAATTAAGTAAACTCTTTGGATCCTGTCAAGATGTTTACACATCCAGTCCTTTGCATAAAGCTTAAGAACAGTCAAAAAGAGAAATTGCACCAACATATTGCTATTTTAAAATAAATTTTTCTTGTGTCTGTAGCTCCACAAAGTATGATTGGATTAATAAGTTATCACCGCAGCAAAATATCTAAACATGAGGAGGAGGGGATCTTGATTTTCAAACGTTTTAGGCTTCAGACATAGTTTTAAAAATGAAATATGCTGAAAGTCTACATTACAATCAGACGTTCATGAATATCAAACTCCAGTAATCACAATCGTTTGATGGGGTTATTGGCATGTGGAGGCCATATTAAACACAAATTTAATTACAAAGTGGTGTAAGTTGGGATGTTTCTCATTTGGGATATTTGACTAAATGTAGAACAGACTTAAACTGACACTGTGACTTTGAAAATGCACTGCGGTTTTTCAGAAATACCAAATTAAAAAGAATCTTTAAGGAAGCTGCCTAATAAAAAGCAAAGACACAGCTGAATTCCAGCAGATCTGGGTGATACACGTGGAAAGGCCCAATTAATGAAAACCACCATAAGAATACTACTGTGATTGTCAAAGAAAGAATTTTCATATTCTTCAGTGCAGAAAAAGGAAAGGAATCATATTTTCTCCTCTTAAACATACTCCACTGTCACCACTTCATAACAAGACATTCACACAACTACTGCCCTAGTCTTCTACCCTCCATAGCAAAAGATTATTGAAATAGTATAAATAACTTAAAAACCTCTACTGACAATTTCCTGAAGTCATAAATATATATATTTTTCTAAGTCTCAATACTGGATAGCCTTAATTTAGAGTTACAATTTCCATAGGCTGGAGAAAAACATTAGACTTGTAGTTTGTTTATGGTATGCAATATACGGGAACTGAAGTATTAAAGTTCTAATGACCAGAATAGTTAGATTAGTTCATTAAAACATTTATCTGGACACTTTTTTCTCCTGCATCAAAAATAGACTGATTTTAGACAATCGACAATTGTAGGTAATCACCTCAGGAATATAATCTCATTTTCCCCTCTGTCTACACCAAAGATGGACCAGAGCCTCCTCAGCTCTACTTAGGCCATTTAGTGGAGCAAATTCCTATTAACAGGGTTAAGCAAACAAATCTGATCTATTCATCTATCCTTCAAGACATGCCAGTATCCAATTCGTTTCTCTTTAACAGCTGTTATATGAATTATTATATTATTATATTAAGCTAAACTCTATAGGCACTGCTTGCTAGGACGTGCCTGGGCAACACACACTGATCTATCTCAAACATGCTGAGTAAGGGAGACAGAAGGAGAGCTGATGCAAATTAACTAAGGAGAAACAAAGATTACTTAAGTTCTACACGATGAAGATTTTAATCAAGTTTATGTCCAAAATAAAAGCATTTATCAAAGAAAAATCTGCTAAGCTATATGCAACAACTGGAAGACAAAACAATAAAAGGGAGATTGGTAAAACCTGGACTTCAGTAGAAGACAGAATGAGAGAAGATGACCAACAACCATTAACTTGTTGCACCCAGGAAGGACAGAATTTAAATGGAGGGACTTTTCTATCACACCGAACAGAGAGGTAATATTTCAACATTATGTAGTTATGTTTAATGACAGTTTAGCAAAGCTTCACATATGCTTATTATCTTTTCACACCCGCAAAATTACATACAAGATACTACTTACCTATTTTTGCAGTCCAGACTAAAACACTCTCTAATTTAAGTAGAGAAAAGGTAATAAAATCCCTCATGAATAGAGGCTCTGACTACAGAACAATGTTGTTGACCACTTCCTTAGAACAGCAGATAAGAAATGGGAAAGCCACTCTGGAGGCAAATTTGCACCTTCTTGCTCCTAAATGAAGTCCTTGTCCATTGCACCACACTACTTCGATTAAACAAGACCTGATCTAAAGCTCCTGAGAGCAAGTCTTTTATAGGCAGATATAACCTCAGTCTGCCCATGTTCCAGGCTGACCAGAAGCTGTAAAGCTGCTGTGAAAGCAGATACAAGCCCTGCTAATACTGTTGAAAGGCAGGAAATATTAACTAGGGTTCAGCACTGCTCTAATAACAGCTACAGAGTTTTCAGCTGAAGCAAGCTCCTGTCTGCTAAACCCCCCCACAAAGATATACTCTTAATATAGCACATATTTTTTCACTGTGTAACATCATACTGTGATCCAAATATGCTGAATAGTTCATGAACACATTTAGACTTCAGGTCACTTCTTAATGAGTTTACTAAAGACTTGTAACTCCACTAGAACAGCAAAACATCTAATAAACTGGAAACCATGCTAAAGAACAGTTTAAAAAAAAAGTACCAGGTACAATTATATGAAAATCCATACAAGTTCTAGAGCTTCTGAATTCCAATTAGTACTACGTAACAAAAGACTGTTTTACGAACAAGACATAGGTATAGGAGACATGCATTATCTCAATCTTGGTAGCTCTAGCCATACGAACAAGGCTACCTTGTTCATTAGATAGAGTAAATCCATGTCTAAGTGCAATGTAATTACCAGACTGCGTAACAACAATTTTGACTCCCGAGAGAAAGTACACGGAGGAAGCACAGCACGTAGTCTGAAAGGTAATCTGTTATTTTCAGGACTACTCTAACATTAGACTAATATGAAGATACAGCAAACAAAAGGCTTTAAGATCTTTCAGAGGTGACCAAACTCCATTGGTATGTGGAATGTAAAATCATTACACACTGAGGACTGCCAATATTCCCAAACTGCTACTGTTGACTGCCAATGTATAAGGTGGCCTCCCTCTTTATTTTTCTTCCCATTTTTATTTTTTTATCCCATGCTTCCTGTCATCATGAAGCAGCCTGGCCTGGCACAAGACAGATAAAATAATCTTCTGCCTTTATTCTAGACTTGCGATGATAAGCAGGAACAAAAAAAACACATTTATGTGATATATTATGGCACAGCTGCTCAGCAAAAGGCTACACTGAAAAGTTTCTGTTGTACAAGCCAGTGTTCTAGTGAGTGATGCTGCACTGGAATGCTGTCACAAGAGTTTCTACATGTGCAGTTGCACACCTGAGATGAGATGGAAACAGTTCTCTGGCTGTTTTTTCCACTAGTTGAGTACACAATGTCTTAACTACTCAACAAAACAAATCACTTATAACATGCTGTTTACATGCAGTGCTCTTTTTGTATACAAAACAATCAGTGCACACTCTGACTTAAAGAACTGCTCTGATATGCAAGACAGTATATGGAAACTGGTCCAGACTATCTAGAATTTACCTCCCTCCCTCCAAGGACAAGCGCTAGATCTAAAATATGGAACTCACTGACAGATGATATAAGAATGTCTATTAATCTTTTTGCACTCAGAACAAAACAAAGCTCAATATTTGTTAAGCCATTCTCACAATACTGCTCTCATGGATTAACCCATATAAAACCCCTGCCTCTTGCCAATATAAAAATAGTTGAAACAGCGTTGTTCTTTAGGTAATTTGAAAAAGAATCAGACCTCAGTATCATGACAGCCATATAAACACTCAGAATGCTGATCTTAAAAGGTCTTTTCCACATTAATATCTACTTCATGTACAACGAAAACTATTCATTTTAGTTATACCTGTAAGAGAGGATCTACTCATTTTATTGTATACTCTTTCTGTTGCTATTAAGAAAAATCTCTACTTGCTATTTCAGATATTGATTTAAATGAGTAAGGTGGAAGCTAAAAGGACCGATATAACCAAGAATCAATGGAATCTGATCACTTTAGTCACAAAAAGAGAAAGTGAAATGGTTCAAACTAGCGCTCAATAAGCAATAGGTAAGGAAAATGAGGGAGGGGAAAAAAAACCCAGTCTTTCTAAGATGCGATAGAAATGTGTAACAGGTCTAGGCAAGTTTAATGGCACAGGGTACAGTAACAACGAAAAAAAATTATCTATTAGTCTATAACTTTCAAAATCAAGAAATGTAAGTGTCCAGACCTAAAGGGGGGGGAAAAAAAAAAGAAAAAAAAAATTTCATTTCTAAGTTTAGTTTGTGAGCTTCAGTGGGGGTGAGGGAGGGACATACAACTCTTTGGCCTAGAGTTGTGCCTGAAAGAAAGCATCAAGCTCAGCTATATCATTCATTTGTTCATTTCTCCAATTCATTTGCTGATTGCGCAATATTTGTTTACAGCTTTCCCAGAGGCAGACGAACAGGTCTGTGGACTAGCAGTGCCATGCATTGTTCAACTTCACTCAATCCAATCAACTACCTCAGAGTCACATTAACCATCAAAGATATGCAGAATTTAGTCAGTTGGTTAACACATTCAGATAATGCAATAGGTTAAAATGGCCTTAGGCACTGCAGCTCTTGATCTAAATCCAAGCTACAGAACATGCCAAAGATTTGCGTTAAAGATGCAAAACAGTGAGAATTTCTCATTGAAGAAATGCAAATGGTTATACTCAATGTTCTCTCACATGCCTAGGTATCCTACATGTTTGAGAAAGAGGCCAGTAATTTTACAACAAAAAGAAAGGTGGTCATTCTGACACTGGTACAGATTCTCCTCTTATTCAGCCAGTGAAAACAAAAGGGAATAACATTATTTCCTTCGCCCACATTTTGAATCCAGCTGTTGGGAAGACGTAGGAGATGGTGAGGAAGAGCTTAGCTATTTTCTAAGCAATTCTGCAGAAAGAGAGAGAGATAAAAATTGGAAGCCACATGCTGTTCATGTGCACAGTCATATTGTGGGGGCACACGTATACTCAAATTAAACAATGGTGAGAGGAAGAATAAAGTGACACCATGCCCAGCAGACAAAATGGTGTCCAAAATCATTCAGTATGGCTCTAAGACAGATGAGAAGGTCAGCAGGTTTTGAGTGTGAACAGTAGCACATATTGTTTTAGCACACTTCTTTTCTCCTTCCAACATCTGGAATCCATAGGAAAAAGAAAAACTGGAAGAGTATTCCAAGTGCTGCACCATTCTTGAAAGCCTCCACAATGGCACAGTGGCTTGGCAAAGTGTGGCCAGGTACACTATGCATCTCAGGAATGAAGCACTTTCCAGAGACGCTCTCTAACACTACTCAAGCTCTCTACTCAAACCACATCCAGTGATTTCATCTTGGCATGCCCGTAGCAGGTCATGATGCAAATGCCCTGCAACAAGACAACCTGGGAGCAGATACTGCTAACAGTCTCATCTGTCCTTGAAACAAAAAGGTTTGGGGCTTCTTAAAGTGTACTACTCTGCTCAGATAAAATAACAGAATAAATGTGGGACATAGGTGTGAAAGACTGTGTGTGTGGTTTGGGAAATAATGTTGAAACTGCACATTTCCTGGGCTACTCCAAACTCAGAAGCCGTGTTCAATAGAACACTAGTATGTACACAAAGTTGGATCTCCTCCAGAAGAACACAAGTGTAACTAAAATAAGATATGAAGGCCCGATTTTTTCAGAATTAAGGGAAATGTGATCTTGAATCTTCCCACTCATTAGCTGCCAGAAAGCATACATGATTTGTGGTTGGTAAATAAGCAACACCTGGCTTACTCTGGAGAAATGGGATAGATGCTGCTTCTAGGGATAAACAAAAACTAAAGCGAGAAATTTCAGTAACAGTCGCTCACTCTCTAGTAACAAACTCATTCCTTACCTGATTGAGTATAAGCAATTTGAAGGCACACTTATATGCAGCATAACATAAGCGCACATGTGCACTGGACGATCAGTCCCAAAAGCTATTTGGTAGCTATTATATTATCAATAGACAGTACAATGTCCCTAAGCTTTCAAACTGCTAAAAGTAGGTGTTCATATTGAGCTAGCAGAGCTTAAGAATTTGTAGTATAAATACGCAAAGTCTTCAAAACTTGCATCTTCTAAGAGTGTACTATTTATAGAATCCCTGTCAACAGGACTTGGATATAACGTAAAACATTCACCAGAGGACAAGATGACAGTGGTTCTAGAGAGCTGCATTTAGTAAAATCATAACATATTGGTAATTTGTCTTTTGAGATCCAAAATCCTCCACTCTAAATGTTACTGATGACAGAACAGTTCCATCCTACAAGATTTTTTTTTTAAAAAGTCTTCAAGATAAGAATAGCTTAAGAGAGTAGAGATTAATTTGCTCTTGCTCTTTAAATCATGATTAAGTAGTCTACGATACAGGAAATAAAGCTAAGGGCTGCTGCAGTGTTGCCCCAGTCACATTCCAGTACCTGAACCTGGGGGCAAGCCTCTTGCTTTTTCAGAAATAGAGACACCAGTTTCTCTGAAGAACAACTGGTTGGAGAGTCATTCCAAAGGCATCTGCTATCTTTCATTCCACTGTTTAGCAACCAGGCTTCAAGTCAGGGTAAGGCAACCTGCATTTAAGAATAACATGAAAGAGGAAGAACCTCAGGGATTAGTTAAAATCTGGGAGAAGATTTCTTTTGGTGGAGAACGTTGGAGACTTTTCTTACCTGTAAGTCTATAGTAGCAATGACAGTAGCCTGAAGCCTCCAATATTAGAGCCCACTGGGAATTCTGGCTCTCAGTAATAACCAGCAAAGCTAGGATTAGGAACAAAATTTCTGGAAGTACACTAAGACTACATAAAGTACACTGAGACTACATAAAGTCAAAAATCCAGGTCAGAAGAAGTTGCAAAACAGTGGAAAGTCCAAGCCTGCAAATTAGAATTTCAGGAACAAACCAAAAAAGCTCACTGCTTCACAGGCATTTCTCAAGCTTCTGCTTTTTTTTTTTTTCCTTCCTCCACCTACTCTGGCTTATCATACTGACTGAAGCTAGGGCCAGAACTTCAAATACAGAACAGAACTTTATTCAAACATCCCCAACCATCTTCCAAGGCCAGAAAATTGAATGGCATGATTATTCTGACGACAGTAGAGAGACCATTCTTTTAAAAACAGCAGTCCACCCTGACATTGGTCAGTAGATTTGTGGCCAGAAGATCAACTTTTCTTTTCTCAAAGTAACTCAGGTTGTGTCAGAACTACTGGGGAGCTCTGGACCAAAGTGATCTATTTTCCTCATCAGGAACAGATGTTCCCATTTCTCCTTTCAGGCCTTTGAGTTAGAGTTCTGTAAAATACAACATTAACCCAGAAGGTATACTCCACATAGGCATTACAAACATTTTCTATACCTGTAAAATGGAAAAACATGTTCCATTCAATTCAAACACAGATTCATTTTTGCCTTTGTAGGGTTCAAGAACAAAAATCCTTACACCTAAAAGGTAACAACACAAGGCAAGAAATAATAGAAAATAAAAACCAGTAGAAGTTTAAAGAAAAGAAAAGAAAAAAAAAGAAAACCAAGGTCATTGCCCAAAAAGCTGCAAGGAAACCCTCTGATTCAGCAGAAAGTTGAGAGAAAGTGATGGCATGAGGCAGGCTCTACCCAGATGTACTATGTCTATGCCATATGTGGAGCGCACACACATCTACTGTTTTTCTTAAGGTTTAAAATCTCAGGTCTTTCTCTCCATTAATTTCTGAGAATTTTTACACTTTCCTAAATTGAAGATTTCACGTACTAATATGTCAGATAACTGAAAGGTGGAAGCCCTTATTTCCCATGCTAAATCAGACTGACTTTGGCTAGTTTTATTTAGTAAAGGGCAACGCTCAAATTAAGCTTTGCAAATAGGCCAGTAGTACAACACTAAAACAGGACCACAAGTTTAGATTAGTTTAGAGCATGCAAAGAACAAGTTTGTGTTGCTTGGAATATATCCTGAAGACATACCCTTCAGTCTACTCAGGCACTCATTATTACTTATTTGATTGTCATTTAATAGTTCATACGGAATGTTGTTAGGCACTAAAGTATAACAGAATAGAAACAAAACAGTTGACGTGTTTTCTAAATAGACTACAGGCTGTTTAGTTTAAATTAGTCTAATTTAAGAGAAGTCTTAATATACAGACATAGAAGTCATATAAGCAAGAAATACGATAGCTCTTAACATTAGTTTCCATAAAACAAGCGTACTGGATCAACTTGCCTCTCTGGTTTTTTGACATTTTACTACAGAATTACATTAACTGATTCATATCAGAACAAAAACAACTTTCAATGTATCATTTTATTATGTTCGTAATATGAACTAGGTTAACTGCTACTCAGGTACTACTAAAACTATAATTTGATAAATTACATTGTAAGGATTATCAGATTTCATAAGAGACCTAATACAGGTGGTGTGATGAGCAGGTACACAGCCCACCACGAAACTGCAGGTTGTTTGGCAGACATTCCTCAGCTGAAACAACTGCAATGATCTCCACTTTGAAGCAAGTGTGTTTCAGAGGAAAAGTTCAAAAGGTGATTAATTCCCAGAGAGTGATAATCCTAAAACTGTCTATTTTGTTCTGAGACCTGCAGGAAATACCTTCTTGACAGATCAAGTCAATTGACCTTTCCTTTCCAGAAACCTCTTGCACATTGAATTAAATTTCACAAGAGAAAATGTCAGAGATGTAAAAACAATAAGCCTATTTTTGCTGAACATTGCTGATAGAAATACAAACTCAGTTTTCAATTTTATAAAGGAGTATTTATGTCAATAACATTGACAAATAAAGTAATTGCCATAACAAATTATTTATATGTATTATCTTCAGGTAAGTAGAACATATACACAAACTCTCTCTAAAGGATACTGGCCCTAATCACAGAAATTTATTTAAAATCTAAATCATATAGACCATAAACCAACTATCTCAGAGAATGTTTTTGAGAGCTTATTTTACAAGAATAAGGAATGGCATTCTAAAAATGTTTTCTTTTGCAGGCAGATATAGGGAGAAACATCAATTTAACTGTAGGTAAGTTTATTAATGATAACAACCGTTATTTTACAAGAATAAGGAATGGCATTCTAAAAATGTTTTCTTTTGCAGGCAGATATAGGGAGAAACATCAATTTAACTGTAGGTCAGTTTATTAATGATAACAACCGACACATTCCTTACAGTTTATAGTTTCTTAAATAATAAAAACAGATAAACCATAGCTGTAGCCAATCCTTTGCAGCTTTTTACATTACTTAGTAAGGCTACATAAAAAAAGGCATTCTCCTTTAGACTACATACATTAGCAAAACCTGTATACTTATTTGAAAAAGAGTATCACTGTCATAATGAGATTTGGTTTACTGAACAGAGAAAATAAACGGAAGAAAAGAAGTTCAATCAAAGCTACTATTCAGAGCAAGGATTCAAAATAAGGGAAAAGAATACACTGGTTATTGCTTTGCCTCCACCAGCCCTACTGTGAAATTTTCATATCCTTTTAAAGATGTATCTAGCACTCTGTAAAAGAAAAACACACAAATGCACACAAGAAAAAAGTACTCACACTGTTTGGGTGTTGAATGGCAGCTTCGTGCTGCAGTCTAACCCGCTGTGGCATCATCACATCATCCTGGAATAAATAGCACACTGTTAGTGAACATAAAAAGGGTCACAGTACAGTACTCAGATAGACATTAGAATATGCTGTTAAATTAACATCATTTTACTGGCTTGCAGTCAGAAATACAAATGGAACAAATATTAAGAGACTTTACACTTCTAGTGGATTAAACTCAACCCTGTTCAAATTGGAAGTGATCAAAACTATTACATGACAACCGTGTTGTGATCTCAACATGTATCTTATGGGCACCCACACATTTTACATTTCTAAAGAAATCCACCACCTCATTAACAACAAACTCTAATAGCAGTACTGGCAGTATGTGTGGACAAGGAACTAACCTTGATTAAAGGCATGACGTTTGAGACGTTCTAGCATTATGAGGAAATGTTCTTTGTAGTCTGGCTATACCTTACTTCATT
This sequence comes from Aptenodytes forsteri, assembly GCF_000699145.1. Lineage (NCBI taxonomy): Eukaryota > Metazoa > Chordata > Aves > Sphenisciformes > Spheniscidae > Aptenodytes > Aptenodytes forsteri. The sequence continues at coordinate 2,987,536 of NW_008795314.1, forward strand.
GATAAGGAAAAGCCTTCAGCCTCTAGATCTACCATTGTGCCATATTTCATGAGCACAAAAACTAGTATTTGTGAAATGATAAAATTCGGGGGGGGGAGGACGACCAAAAAAACCACACCACACTCATAAAATGCATCAGCATTGACACTGGCTTCAAAACACACTACCTAGATTTAAATTTGATGTTAATACTTCTTTCACCTGTAGCATAAAGGTCTATTTTGTTTACATACAAAAAGACAGGTTGCCTTGTAAAGAGTTAGTAACCTTGCTATCCTTCCTTGAACAGATAGCAGACATTCCTTTCAAAATTATATACTTTCAAAATTGTATTATTTCCTGTTCAAGATTATATCCTTTCTAGACTATGGTTTTACAGTCTATTAAAATGCCCGACTGCAGCACCCATTTTCTTCCCTAAACTTAGTCTCCTAAGGTTTCTACCTATATTCTTTTCCATTTTGGTGCCACATTTCTCCCCTTTTAAAGGGTCAGTTCAGTCTTTCTTATATGTTGGTTAAAGCTAACACAACCTATTTCTCCTCAGACTATTTCCAAATGGCCCTACCTTATCAGACAAACATAATTCAAAGGAGCCCTGAATTCCTGTTCTACGTCTGTTCTTTTAACGGTTCCTCACATTAAAATCATTCTAAGGAGATTCCTACTAAAGCCAAAAAAAAAAAAAATATTGAATTTCCAACAACTTTCACTTTAAAACTTCCAGTCAAATCAATGGCAACAAAAATATATTAGTGCTTTAATATCTAGAGCTTAGAGGGTTGAATGACCTTGATGTAAAGGTGACACTATAGTTTTATCAAAAACAAAGCAAGGATGAAAAAAATTGTAGAAGTAGATCCAACTATTTAATACAATTCAAGGTTAAAGATAAAACAAAGGAATAATAAAACTGACCCTTATCACATGCAAGTTTATAAAAGCTGGAAGGAATACATTGTCAAAAGCATTTTTCTGTATCTTGTATTTAGGATATATTTAGTAATAAGCATAAGAGACGTTACTGATTTTCAAAGCCAATAGAGTGAAAAAAACCCTTCTGATTTCTCAACTTCGATACATCAGTTACTTCAAAACCACAATGATGTTGTTTACCATCAAATCCACTTTATCAATAAGGCACCAGAATTCAGGTACTGTATCAAGCAAATGTTCCAAAAAAACTTTTACCCTATTTCCCATAAGAACCATAATCATATTTCTTTACGCCAAATACAGAGCTGATTTTTTTAAATTAAGAGCTGGTTTTCAAATAAACAACAGGAGATACATTTTAACAGAACTTTGTTTTCTCTTTTAAGAATTACTTAGGTTTCTTAGATGTCTAGTTAAATCCCTAAAAAATGAGAATGCAAAAGAAATCTATCAAAAAGCAAGGAATTTCAACGCTTAGAACAATGTTACTATTACCTCTTAAAATATACAACATACGCTCTTGTGGTAAGAGATTCCACTGTTAATGATCCTGCACAACAGAAATAAGTTTAACAGAACTCATACATTCACAAAGATGAAAAATAATCTACTTGATTTAAAAAGGTTAAATCAGCGTAGAAAGCATTCAAACCAAATTCAAATATCCTATTCACCAAACAGGTCAATGTTATGTTTTCATAAGCAGACAACTTGACAGGAAAGGTCTAGTTCCCCCTAACAAAACACTGTCATTTTGATGCTATTGGCAAAACTAACAAGTCTACAGGTTTGGGTCTTAGGCTATCACCAAGATCATCAGTATTCTGTAAAATCCAGCTAAAGAGGGGGCACTATAACCACAAAAACTTCAAAATGTTTTGGTTTTTTTTTAAATACATTTTTGTTCTCTACTGCTGGAAAACTCTATGAACTCTTATCCTGAATGACCTTTTAAAAAACCACAGAGTGGAAAACAGAATATATTTACACAGAAATGATCTTAAGTAATGTGGTTGTATTCTAGACCGGTGTTTAAAAACCAAATTAAATTCTAATGAGTAAAACCAAAAAGATTGTACCACAAAATAAGAGCATTTGAAAATTTTTCAACTTCATAGGCCATTGACAGGAGTGAGATGCCCAACCATGCACTGTACTGGTAAGTTTATGGAGTTTAAGCAACTATAGTATTAGACAACTAAGATGTTAAAATATTTTATCCAGTTGTACATTACGTAATCACAAATTTTCTATCAAAAATGTTGTATTTAAGATATTGAATTCAGCAACTGTCTTGCCAGACTTAGTTTCTACAGTCAACAGAGTTTGGTCATCTTTTTTGGTTTAAAACTGAGAACAAAACCTCAGTAATTAGACAAACATTTTCCAAATTATTTTTCACTCATGTCATGTCAGACAAAAAAATAAGTACATATCTGAACGTAGCTGCTATATCAAAAAAGGAAGTATATTTAGTTTGTTTCTGTCTTCTAAGTATGAGTAGGGAAGATAACAAGGCTATCAGTGAATTACATTGAATATATGATTTTAAAAAATGGAAGTTTAACAGAAGTTTCCCCTGAAATTCAATTTCCCTTCTTAACATGAAAGTCTCTAATGGTTGTCTCCTAGCAGATATAAGGCAGACAGGATGAAGAGAGATTTCCCCCACTGAAAGAACTGAAAAAAGAACAGACTTAAAATAAATCCTAGATAAATGCATGCCTTCGCTAAGCATATACTTGCAATAGGGTAGCTAAATAAAAAAGAATCTGTAAGCAAATCTATTTTCATGTGACCCCACTCACCAAACTTTGTAGAAAACTTAAGAAAAATCTCAGGTAATAGCTGGCTTTACTGTCATCTAAATATGTACATACATACAATGCAAACAAAGCCAAACAAACAAGTAAACAGCAAGAAATAAAGCAACATAAATAGAAACCTACTTTCGGTACTCAAAATAACCCAGAATTTATAGGAATTTTGTTGATTACAAACATGCTTCCTGTTCTCCAGTGTCCATTCTTACTAGGAAAACAATTTGCTGAAAGATGGGAGAATGAAAAGGACTTTACTTCACATGAAAAGCCAGCAGGGATTTCTAAACAGGCCCAGATGTGTTTCTGCCAGTGGGGTGCCATGATCTCCATCACCTTTCAGTCCGACAGGCATTCTGCCTGCTTGTGTTCCTACCAAATATATCCCTTCTGCAGAAAGCTGGCTTGCTCCTGTCAAGTTCCACACCACTTACAGATGCTGCCAAATCAGAAAAGCTAGTTATACAACTATCAGCTGGGTTGTTTTCCTTCCAACCAGAGGCACAATTCTTTATAAAAACACACACAATTTATACTGAGCTAATTGTTTTGTTTTACTTTACTCATATGTTTAGTTGAAGAAAAGGAAAACCAAATCAATAGACTGAGCTTAAGAATATTACTCAAAGCTGCTGTTGTTTCAGTATGTGTTTCTTAAATCAGTTTGGGTAAATTCAAATGACAAGCATTCACTGGCCTCTTCAACCAGGCTGTCTGGACCACACTGAACTCCACAGTGATAACTTGATGATTTTTCCCTTGAACGTGGGGGTTTTTGCACTTCAGAAAGTAAAACAAAACAGACAACTCAATGTACAATACACATCTACTTTTTAAAATCAAGGATAAGTTCACATAAAAGAACACACTAATTATAGCTCAGTATTGAAGTGCTTTCTTAAGCTCACATTACAGACTCAGCATCACATGCTTTTGTAAATTCCTTCGTATTTGGCTGCTCAAAACAAACCAAACAAAAAAAAAAAAAAAGAGCGAGTTGACACACTCCATCCTCACAATAATAGCACCTTCTTTCCATTGCAGCTATTACACATAAAATACAACCTGTTGCAACACCAGGAGGAATCTTTGACTTGCTGAGAAACAGTATGGCATCTCCAAAGTCTTTCAAGTCCACCAAATGGTCATTCATTTATCCTGCACCTGCTCAGACTACAGTGAGAATCTTTGCTATTGTTCAGTTCAACTCCTTGAACTGGGGAAGTAAGAGGCCTGAGACCTCCAAAAACCAGCCCATCAACAGCACTACCAAAGCAAATACACTGATCCTAGGCAAATTTCCAGAAGGCAGGTTTTTAAACCTTTAAACCCCACACTATCAAATACATTAGAATCATGCACTCTAATGGCCACACACAAGTCACCTGAGCAGAACGCAACCTAATGATCTGTCAGTACTTGCAAGATCATAGGAAAAAATACTACCTTTCTGTTTCTACTTCTGAATTAAGTGGAGAAAGAAGGTGACAACAAAGAAAACACTTCAAAGTTTAAGAAGCTGACTTTATTGAGCACCTTTCTTTTCCTGAGCATGGCAACAAAAAGGTCTACGTGGGAGGATATACTTGGTGTTCTTATGCGCCTGAACGGCTAGCACCTTCCATCAATATAAAATTAATTACAGTATTTTTATGGAATCGTTTAATTCAGCATCACTATTAATTGATCAATAAATTTTTGCTGTCAAGGCAGCTCCCACCTTGGTACATTTGTTCAGCAAATGCAGACACGTGCCTTTCCGTATCTAGCTTTTCTGTAGTCACTGGAGATTGCCTTGGATCTTTCTCACAGTTAGATCACTGAAAAAAGTACATGAGTGCTTGTAGGCAAGGGAAGCAAGTAACTCACACGGTGTTCAATAGCAAAGTCAGTGAACTCAAGAGTAAAATCCTCACTGTCAATACCAAACACCCACTTTAACTAATAAACAGATGAAGGTATATGTAGGGAGAGGTTATGGCAACCAAATTCTGAAGGTTTGCTTCTTCGTTTATGAAACAGAAAATTAACATTTCACATTCCAGATAGAGGCATTTAATCTTTTTTAATACATGCAGTTCTTTACAGAACAATAAAAGGAATGATTTCAAGCACTCGTAGTTTGATTTTTTGGTGCTCATTAGTGATCAGAAACATGCACAGCTCTTCTGCACGGAAGAGGCTTCTGGTAATGGAGTTCATCACTACATCCCCATACCTGCTATTTGAGTAACAGCTTATTTCAGGTTTTAAATCAGAGGATCAAATTTGCAAGGAATAGTATTGTTAAAACAACAACAAAAACCGAATACATTAAGTCTGATCACTGCTTCATTTCCTAAGCTATACAGATGTTAATTTGAAAGAAAGGAAGAATATTTCAAAAGTTTGTTAGTGCCTGTAGAGTAGTGTATAATGGCAACTAACAAGAAATCCATCTTTCCAAAACCAGCAAGTTATGGAGACTGTAAAAACAAGCAGCTATGTTTATAACTGAAAGCTAGCTTGAAGGCTGGAGTCCCTGAAACATCTACCAAGACTGGCTAGCTAAGGTCCAACCACCTTCTTCCAAGACGTTTATGAATACCCCCTCAATGAAGTGTTTTTGAACTTGAAACTCAAGAAAAGCGTGCAATTTCACAGCAATTAAGAATTAACATTCCCAACTTAAATCATACAAGCAAATCTCACAAACGGAAAGGCACAGGTCAGCAGCTGCCAATTCAAACATGGGAATGCCAATTCCGGTGGTCCACCCGCATTTTTGGTGAATAAAACTTAACTGTTTCCCTATGTCATTTTCAGCTATTAGCAAGCAGTGACACTGTGGCAACATGGTTTAGTCACATCTTTGAACTGGCTAAGAATCTCAGAAATAGTGATACATTGCCAACAGAGCCTTTCAAAAGACCAGAAGTGTGTCAAGGACTCAAGTGAATATGACTGGGTTTGAAATACTGCAGGTCAAAAAAGGACACATTTTTCTATTTCTTCTTTAACAGTCAGGAACCCTCCAACAACACATTGATTAAACCTGAAATAACAGGAAACTACACAGATTATTAGGATGAAATGAAAGCATGTTCCTTTCTGAAGAAGCACAGTTTTATACAAGTATAGGCTTGTTTAAGTGAATGTAAATGAAAATAGCAGTTCAAAGCAGAAAAAGGAATTTTTAGTGTAAGAGTCCCGCTGCACTGCAAGTGGGTAAATGATTATAAAAAAGATGGTAACCACCCCCGAGAACTGACAAACTAAGGTTGCAATAAAATGCAACTGGTAGATGAAGTCATAACTGCAGACAATTTGAAGAAGAGTAAAGGTAACAGTGAAATGTATTTGCATAATTAGTTAATTCTATTGTCATTATGACCAAGATTTTCTGAGACTATAAATGTTAAATATGAACAATTTGTTAAGTAACTTCAATTTTTCTACTTGTTTTCCTGGTGGGAAAAATGCCTCAGTAGCTTAGAGGTGAAATCTGTAACAACAGCCACAGCAAAAAAACTGCATAATAGCTATTAGTCAAACAGCTGCCACTTCATACTAGAATAGGCTGATCAAATTCTGACAGTTCTGAGCTCTGTAACCTTTTTTTCCACATTTCTTCCCAATTTGTTGTCCTCACAAATCTGTGTTGAGAGACATAACACAAGCAGCTTGACTCCAGCTGGAATGGCAAGCAAAACAGTCTCTCTGGAGCCAGTACTTCCAAAGATGCTCCCAAATATGCTCATACGTTCATTTCACTTCTTTGAGTGAAATGAATGTACAAGGAGCCACGAGGTATTTGTCCACCTATATGAAATGCATACAAACTACTGACCCAGCCCCATTTCTCTCCACATCCACCTATAGCAAACCTGAAATTATGGCTGCACTTCTGAAGGTCAATTCCCTGGCATTACTGCAGCACATTCCAAAAGGCTGATATCAGCATTCCTTCCTAGAGAGCTTGATACTGGATTGGTGACTGAAATGAAGAAGGTAGGTGGCGTGCAGAAGCGGAGTTGTTAAACAGCTGGCAACATCTGTGTTTCAGCTATTATCACACACATACTAACTACGGCCAAAATATTGAGCAATTTTTAGATTGTAGCCGTTTCCACCTTAATTTTATTTCCTCCGATCTGTCTTCAGCAAAAAATGGTAGTCACAAGGAGAGACAGTAGAAAATATACTTAAGTAATGCCAATTATTTAGTATTTCTTTTGTATCAAGATTAGGCTTCTGATAGTTCAGAATACCTTCTATTTTGAAGCATCTAGCTCAATAGCAGTAATAGAAATGTGTAGAACAGAAAATCTTGGTAGCTTCTTCCAAGCTTGTCTGTACTGTAAGTCATAAAATTCTCAATCAAATCACTTCGTGTAGGTCTTAATTATATTAAATATAAACTTATGCTAATGATAATCTTGCAGAAATCCCAAATCATCACGTTACATTACTTAATAGCTGTAATTTGTTCCCCTGATGTTTTCTTATCCTTCACAGCTAGACAGCAAATAGAAACAACACAGCAGCATGAAGATGCATACTGTGTAAACACCATAAGGTAAATAACAAAGTAAGAATTTTTAAGAGATCTCTATAAAAATATTAATTAATTTCATTTAAAGAATTTAATTTTCTAGTTTACTGCTAGTGATTTACAAACAACTGGATCTGTCTGGACTGAAAAGAAAGAATAATCCAAAATTTACCTCAGTAAATTATTTTATACAATTTTGAGACAGATCATATGAAGCTCCACAGGACAAGAGAATAGTAGGTTAATTTCTCACACATTTCTCACCTGGACTCAGCTAACTTCAGCCAACATAAATACGTATGTAACTCATCCTATGAACTCCCTAGAATGCCCCCTACAATACCTGAACTTTGCAAATCATAAGTAAAGTCTAATTTTTTTTCATTTTAGATATGTAAACAGCCTCTCTGACTCACAATATAGGAGAGTTAAATCCATGGAATCATTCATATAAATTAAACTAGCACTTGGGTTTGTGTCTACCTGAAGTAAAGCAAAAAGAACTGGATCCCGAGTTCATTCATCTCAACAAAACTGGCATCACTCCAGTTACTTCATGGCATAATTTATGATGTCCATACACTCTTTTAAAATCTGGTGAGTCGGGTGATCAAAAACAGAGCAGCGAATTTTGTGCTCATACTTCCTCAAAATAAGCTGTTTATGAAACAGATGCTGATGCTCAGTGCTGGATATGAAATACTTATTTTTTGATGTATGAGAAACTGACCTTTCCAAACACCATTAATTTGTATACGTGATTGTGAGTTCTGTGTATTCAATGGATGTTCAAAATTTTGTTTCTGAAATACCCATATATACCGATATGTATCAGATATTGCATTTCAAAGCTTCACCCTCCATGAACTTACATACAAAGATTTACATGAAATACACTCTGTAAAACAAACAAACAAAAAAATCCCAAACCCAACAAACTGTTAAAGGGAAACTAGGATAAATTCAAATAAACGTGTTTAAAAAGGCACACTGTGTTGCTAAATACAGTACTAACTTAATGAAAGTAAGAATAAAGGCCAGGAAAGCCACCTGCAAAGCTTAATTTCTTAAATGGTATGACAAGAAATTTCTGCTGCATTGCCTTGGGTCAGAAGAAATATACCAGCAGTTAACCATGTCTTGTAACACCGATTAATTCACAAAATGTTAACACACAAACGAAAAAATCCTTCTATCTATTTGATACAACAAATGGAGTTTGCAAACTGAAAGATTACCCAAATTAAAACCTGTGTGGTTATAAGGCTGTAGAGTTTACATCCCTGCTCTCATGACACTTTCTAATAAGCACAGACAATCATAACATTAAGTTGAATCCTACCTGAAAACCTACACTTTCAGCAGCCAGTTCCTCCTAGTACTACACTAAACCATAGTTCAGTTCCAATTCAGAGGAAAGAATCAATCTTCGGGTGAAATTACATGAGATCAGTGAGCCTTAAAGGTCTTGCTCTTCTTGCCTGATCCTAGCCACATGGCACCATTCCTCAGATCAGCTATGCATATTTGTGAAACCCTTCACTGCATATTAAGCTGCGTAAAGTCAGATAGTTATCTGTGGGTTAGCGAGCTGAATGGGTTCACAGAAAGCATCCAACAAAGGACAGAAAAAAATTCAAGATGGAAGGTGAGACCTCTCCTATTTTCCATCAAAAAACCAGTAGATTAGCTCTTAGTTTCTCATCAATACAATTTTCTGAAGAATGTGGGAAAGAAAAATCCTGAAAACACCTAAATACCAACCTGACCCAACCCTGCTCACAATAGCTTGTGAAATCCGATAGGATCAAAGAATGGTGTAAGGCTGTAGGCTTTCTACAGGTTGGAAGACAACTTTATGGCTATAAATAGTAACCAGCACGTTTAACGCCCACCCACCTTTAAACAGCTTGTCTTCAAGGCAAACCAACAACTACATTAAAAACAAAAGAATTTTATTGACAAAACTAAGTTAGACAAAATGCATTAACTTACTGAATCCAGAAAGCAGAGATAGGTTCCTGAGCTCTGAATTACTGCTTGATTTTTAGCAAATCCAACTGTTGAGAAAACAAAGATAAAATTATGCGGTAGTTTTTACCTTTCCATTTTTTCAAGTCTTACTACAGTCAGGAACGGATGAAAGGAAACACAAAAATCAGTATCAGGTAAAGTACACAATTTTTCCATGTTTAAAACCAGGTAATTTGTAAATATTTAAATAGTATGCCTATTTCAGTCTTACTCTCTGAGTGGTTATCAGTTATATGTGTTAGAATTCTACCATCAAGTAGAATTAGACTACTTTGCTAGCCCTCCACAAAGACATAATATGTAATATGTATCTTGAAGAGTCCAGCTACCTAGGTCTCACATCCAGTACCTCAGATCATAGAATCACAGAATGGTTTGGGTTGGAAAAGACCTTTAAAGGTCATCTAGCCTAACCTCCCTGCAATGAGCAGATGCTGAAAACCCTTGGCTGTGTATACATATTCATCTCTTAAGTCATAACAAATAGTAACAAATCATAAAAAGGCAAAGAAAGAACAAGAGATCGCTAGGCAACTTGTTCTTCCCATCAGGGGGCCAGGTCCTCAGAAGGACTCAAAAAAAAGTTCTGTTCCATTATGCTTGTTAAGTATAAAGTATGCAAATACAAAAACTTCATGCATCATTTATGCAATGGCACATGTAATGCAGAGGGGAGCCAAAGCAGAAGAATATATGTACAAGGAGCATAAACCTGGCTTATTTATACCATAACATGTTCTACCATCTATGGAAGACCACACTGAAATACAAATTGAGTCAAATGACAATGTTGGCATCTAAGGTCTTTTAGTTTCTGACCCCCTCACACTTGTTGACTCTTTTACCAAGCCATTTCAGGAAGTTCAACCAGAAGAAAACTTTTTTGTCAGCTTAATTTCTGAAGCAGATGACAGCACTGGAGAGCCAAACAAATGGCAGAGCCAGAAAAAAAGGGGGGGGAGCAGGAATACACAGCCAAGGGTAAGGATGGGACTGCAGCAAGCAGCAATAAGATGAATTCTGCTTACCACTGAAATACATCTACAAGGTAGGAGTGTTTACCTGGGATAATTTTTGTATGCAGACAAGGTCTACCTAAGAACATTCTGGTCTTTGAATTCTTCTCCCGGGCAGCATTATAAGAAAAGACCACACTATATCCAGTGTTATTCTGAAAAATGCTATATGAATTCCACTTGGTCATATATGTAACATTTAAGCTTCTTTAAAGTATTTACGGAACCAAGTCAGGGAATCCAGCAAAAGATTGCCCTGACGTGCAAACCAAATGATGCGAAGATATGCAATACTGTCAGGCTTTTATTCTTTAATGGGAAAACTGGAAATGTGAAGCCAGAAAATCTCACCGTGGAGTAGGATAATTTTAAATAATATTATCCCTAGAGCTCCTGATTTTGCATTTGAAAAAAGCAGACCTGTAATTCTCTACACTTTTTATGTGATACAGGTTTAAGTTTGCTCAGGAAACAAATTTAACTGGGCTCAAAGGTTCACTTAGTTTTAACACACATGTTCCTTGGCTATTTTGCTGAATTGTCCAAGTACAGAAAAAGACTTATGACTGCATTTCTTACTGCCTCAAAGGAACATTATGTCAACTACCAACAGAACACTACTAATAAAGGCTCTTCCTTGTAATTGTGTTATTCTTTTCTTATGTATTTTGAGTATTTTAATCCTCACCTTAACTTCTCTTCATCATGGATTTCTTGGACTTAATATCTTGCAGTATATTTACTTTTTTTTTTTATATACACATATGAATATCTAATCTCACATATACAGTTATTCTCATTCTCCTTCCTACTGGCAGTAAAAAAGCAGCTGGCAAAGTCAGTAGCTACCACAACAGCAGAGCTGAATCCTGGCATGAGCAGTTTTAGTGGGAAACAACTAATGCAAGTTAGCAGGTCTGGACATGCCAAATAAGCAAAACCCTAATACTGTGGAGGTCCCTACTAAAGCAAGAGGTAAAAGAACAGGATAGAACTAAATTTGCCCAACATCAATCAAATCAATACTCTCATACATCATTACCAGCTGTAAAGCAGCCTGTACTTACATTTCAATGCTGTCATTAGTATACCCCAATATTTCAACAATCTTCAGTAGAAAATAATGAAGTACTAGGAATCAATAATGTAGAAAAAGTGAAGGAGGCTCAAAGGCAACTACAAGATGACAATTATACTACTCTATGAACTGAACTTTCTGAATATTTCAGATCTCGTTTTCAAATAAAACACTTAAAATAATGAAATATTTAATATTTGTTATGAGAAAAAGTTGGAAAATATTTCTTTCTAAGATTAAGGCAGAAACCATCCTGAAGCTTTTCATATACCAGCTATTTTTTTAGAGGGGAGAGAAGAAAATACACATATTTTAAAAATTATTAATAAGAGAGATATAACTCCCCATAGAAGAAACGAGATATTAAAAATTGTTTCACCACAACGAATCCTACATTTGGCACGAGCAAAAAATTTTCTTTAATATTACTCTACTGAACAAAATCAAATGTTTGTGCCAGGTCTCTGAGTTTTGTAAGGCCTGCTTACTTTGTGAAAAGAGCCTGTTACCATGGTTACAGCCGTAAAAACTTAAGCCTCAGTGAGATATTAACATTCCTCACTCTTGGAAAGAAAAAGGTTTCCTTTTTTTAGGCAAGTGACCCTTTCTTTTTTTCTAGGTCCCCCCCCTTTCTTTTACATGTTAGAAAAGAATCAGAAATAAATCCTAATCTTGTGTAAATAGTTGAAGATGTGAAGCCTGGCTAGTACATTGTTTCTGTACTAAAGCATCTTCTTTTAAAAGAAAGACTCCTTACAGTTGTAACTAGTCCTTAACATAATAAAAGTAAATCACTGAAAGCAAACAACTACTATGGTTTTCAAGTAACCTGCTCCTAAAATGTAACAACCATGTACAAAAGTTGTCCTCATTTTAATGGTGACCTGAGAGTGACTTCCACGTGAATAAGCTTGGTTTTGGTTTTCTTTTTTTTTCTTTTTTTTTTCTTTTTTTTTTTTTTAAAAGCTATATATTTCATACTATTATTTAAAACAATGCTCACAGCTGCATCCTTCACCCCCAATTTATTAAAGATTTGTTCAGGTTTCAGCTATCCCAACACTGACAAATGCTTAATGGTGACCTGAGAGTGACTTCCACGTGAATAAGCTTGGTTTTGGTTTTCTTTTTTTTTCTTTTTTTTTTCTTTTTTTTTTTTTTAAAAGCTATATATTTCATACTATTATTTAAAACAATGCTCACAGCTGCATCCTTCACCCCCAATTTATTAAAGATTTGTTCAGGTTTCAGCTATCCCAACACTGACAAATGCATGTTAAAAAAAAAATAATAATCTGACATATCTCTAATGGCACAATATACTCCTTGTAGTTCAGAACTCAAACTTAGTTTTAGTTTCAGTTTCCTAAAGTGCAAAGGTGAACTGACTTCAGAATTCTAACATAAATTATTGTCAAAACATTGCACCTGTGTGTTCCTGCAAACTAAAAACTAGTTTACACACAATCAATACAACACTCTATTAGGAACAAGACTTTATACATAGAAAACATTTTATAAAGATGGTATTAACAAAACATTACTAACCAACTTTCCTAAGTACCATAATTAACAACCTCTGGTATTATTCTTTGACTTTTTTCCTGAGAAATTGCAACCTACTTAGCTTCTAGATCATCAGCTACTAAAAGAAGTAAGATTTGAAAGGAGACTGATCACTAAATAGTTGAGGGGGGGGAAAAAGGAGATAGATAAATTTCCCGGAATACAAGCAATTCTTGACAATGCTCAACTCCAGCTTTATCAGTTGCCCAAAAGAGAAGAATTCCCTCTACAAACCTTGTCTGTCTTCTGTCATCACCAGCTCAATAATGCTAATATTACAAGTTGGACTGTCAAAACAACAACAGTTCCTGCTAGAGATACTAAAATACTAAAAATATTTATAGTAACAGTTATGCTGTGTTACTTCAGTATTGCTAGGTCTGACAACTGTTTAAAGAACAGCTTTAAAGAAGTCTATAGTCAAAAGAAATGACAGTAAATAAAGCCAGGGGCCTATACCAAGTTGCAGATGAATTCAGTGCACAAACTCCTATTTATTTGCATGTTTCAACAAGGGGGTGAAAATTAAGCCTTCTGAAACAGAACTGGGCTTTTTCATAAGAAGACCATTTTGAGGAGACTGTAGTAAGCCTAGCTTTCTTTCCAGTTACAAACGGGACATTTTGTTAAAAAAACAGAAACTGAGCAGATTTTGTGTTACAGTGTTTCCAAAGTGTGTCTTTTAAGTGAGATAATTTGAAAGACACAAATTTGGAACCAGTTTTGTATCAATTCCTACCCATCTATTCATTGTCACAAAATCCAGAATGGTAAAAACATTAGTTATACAGCTCCTACACAAAATGTGAGCACACTGTTCTGCTCGCTTTGTCCTGTTGTTGTTCTCTGTCAGAACACAGACATGATCTTCCAACTTCAATACCATTCAACACCTGCTTCTTCAAAGAGCAATATACTTTTATCTCTGTTTTACATTTCAGCAAGCTTGTCTGTTAAAAAAACTCTGAAAATAAAACAACCAAAACAAGCAAAAGAAAAACTGATAGATTTGCTTGTTATCTCCTCCAGTGGGTAAATGTAATCCGTATTAGCATGTAAATCAATAGGGAATCGCACCATACACCTATCTGGTAGTTCACTAAACATATTGTTTTAGCCCCTTGTGTAAATACTTAGGAGTTTAGTGAGAGTTTTTAGCTCACATCAAAACTTTTCTGAAACCTGTGTTTTGATCTGATCATCAAAGGGATATCAAAAATGTACTTTGTTCTATTTAGGGTCTATTCTACAACACTGATACACATTTACTTTTAAATCATTATGTAAGAAATTTTGTATTTCTTTTTTCTTAAAACCCATCTCCTGAAGATAAATCAGCTATTAGAAAGCCACAGTAAAATTGTAAGCATTAATAACGTTGTGTATATCATAATTAAACAAAATTCTTTTGCAGAGTAGAGCACAAGTGTTAAGCCAAGTTCTTCTTCCCTGGTCATATAAACAAATTCTACAGAGCCAAAACCAACAGGGCCAAATTCTAAATTGGAATGAGTTTTTGAACGGAGAGCTCTGGAAAACAATGTGGGTTTTTTTCCATTGCAATGCAAGTGGCTACAAAGACACTTTTCAAATTGCAAAACATAAGATGCCTGCCACAACAACCTAACTCTCAAAAAATCACTATTAAGCTACATACCGCCTCGAGGTTGAGATGAATCATTTCTACCAATGATTACTGGGACACCAGCATCTTCCAACTTGATCTTCCATTTTTCAATTATTTCAGCTGAACCGTCCTAGAAAAATGATGACATAGATGCAGCTATTTTAACTTGTATGGTGAACCACAGTCCAAAACAAAAATTCCTATCAGAGACAGTATTTACTTGGGCAGTATTTTAAATAAGTTCTGAAACATACCTTACTGGCATCATTGAAAACTGACAGCTCCATAGTTCCTTTAAAATCTTGCTCCCAAACTGACTTCAAGCATTCATCTAACCAGCATTCGCTGTTGTGAACAGGCACAATGACAGACTACAAAAAACCAAACAAAAATCCAAATGTATGTCAGTAAGCACTATTTCTGTGTACTTACAGTATAAGAATATTCATTAAAAAGGGGAAGTGCCAGATCCTTCTGAAACTAACTTTCACAAAAAATGCATCTTAAAAATATAAAAGTAGGCAAAATTCCTTTATTTTAATTATAAATATACAATTTGCTTTCTTCTCTATCAATCTTTTTTTCCCATTTTTTGAGTTCTACAACATGGCTTTTGGTAGCTCTCCAAGGAAATGAAAGAGACTACTGAACCAAAAATGCTAACAAAACATCTGTACCACCACACTAACCTGTTTCTAGTATTCCTGCATTTCTTATGACACTCTTTACTTCAGTCTTCCATTAATATATCTTACTCATCAATTTTACTTTAAGCTTACTACCTAATTGGAGATGCTCATATACGCAGCCTGTACCCTTGGGCTCTAGTCAAGTTTTTAAAAAGGATTCTATCTACAACTGCTATTAAGCACATTAGAAGATGACATATGACATAGTTCCATAGTCTACCATTTCAATTGCAGGCTTTCCTATTACAGCCTTGTCCTGGTTTCGGCTGGGATAGAGTTAATTTCCTTCCTAGCACCTGGTACAGTGCTGTGTTTTGGATTTAGGATGAGAATAATGTTGATAACACACCGATGTTTTAGTTGTTGCTGAGCAGTGCTTACACTAGTCAAGGACTTTTCAGCTTCCCATGCTCTACTGACTGAGCAGGCTGGAGGTGCACAAGAAGCTGGGAGGGGGCACGGCCAGGACAGCTGACCCAAACTGGCCAGAGGGACATTCCATACCATGGGACGTCATGCTCAGTACATGAACTGGGGAAAGCTGGCCGGGGGGGCCGCTGCTCGGGGACTGGCTGGGTGTTGGTTGGCAGGTGGTAAGCGATTCCATCATGCATCACTTGCTTTGCATATTCTTTTATTATTACTATTTTACTTTATTTCAATTATTAAACTGTTTTTATCTCAACCCATGAGTTTTCTCACTTTTACTCTTCCGATTCTCTCCCCCATCCCACCAGGGCGGGGGAGTGAGCGAGCAGCTGGGTGGTGCTCAGTTGCCAACTGAGGTTAAACCACGGCAAGCCTCTATTGTTTCAGCCACATACACACAAGGCATGAAAACTTATTTGAAGTATTTTAAAATTGGTTAGAAACCAGAGATGAGGGATTTCTCTGTTCAATTACTCACCACCATTCTAATTACCCCCAAAAAGCCAACAACCCCCCCAAATTCTCTCAGTATCTCAAAAATAATACATTCCATTCACAGAATGCAAAGTCCCAAGAAATTAGCACAGTAATGCACTGGCTATGTTTGTAAAGGGAATCCAAACCCGTACCTGTTAAGATCACTTATAGATAGGGAACTTAAGGCAAAGAGCCTAAGTAACTTGTAAAAAGTCTCATGGGACATTTTAAGAAGTTCCTAGAAACAGAACTTGAACTCCTTATCGTGTGGTGTAACCATAAACGCACAGTTTGAAGAAACAGAGGGTTAGTTCCTATTGTGAGCATGTGAGAATCTTAAGAAACAAAATACTAGAATACTGAAATTGAATTATTCAAGATTTAGTGACATGTGAGTACACGTACATTGTGCGAACACATGCAAATGCATACATTAGTAGGCAGATTTTGTGGACATTGAGGAGTGTATTTTTGTTTTTTTACAGACTATGATGTATGTACACGCAGGTATTACAGAGTATGACGTATGGTACAATGATTAATAAGAAACTTAACAACATTTCACAGCAAAATAAAAAAAACTATACTTGTCTAAAATGAATGAACATCCTGATTTTTGGCGATTTTTGGCAGGATGCTGTAACAGGCAAAAGGGGTATTTAAAAGAAGTAGGAGGAAAGCTATCTAAAATTTTAAGCAAAGCTTGACTTCTGTTTTGGGGAGATAAATGAATAAAATAAGGAGGAATAAAAAAAAAAAGTGAAATTGATTACCAAATAATTACAATTACAACATATAGACAAAAAAAGATTATTTCAGAACCATCTCAGATAAGTACTTTGTGACTAAAAAAATAAGCAAAAATCTGAGATTCTAAACCAATATATTGAATTTACTCAGGATTTTAATATCCTTTATGCCTAGATGGCAATTAAAATATGACCCTATACATTCATACTAATCAATCTAACATATTCATTCAGAAAGAAAAGGATTCTCCAATTCTTCCAACGACAATATGAACTAGCTACAGTTTTGCACATCCAGAAAAATCAATGATTTTCCAATTTGTTTTCTAATTAACTCAGTAAAAATTTGACTATGCCATCACAAACTAGCTTGACATTGGCTTGAAAACTGCAAAACTGGAACTTCTTTGCTTTTTTTCATAACGAACTCCTGTTTTAAGTCAGGATAGCAGTGCAAAATATCAAGATTATCTTTGGACCTCACTGTTTAGTTTGAACTGAAAACAGAAAAAACAGTACTTTAACGGCAGCACATATAAAACAATCCATAGATACCTGATGACATTGAGGTACTCTGAACTCAAAATAATAACTCGTAATATATTAGCATGCTTCTAAACACGTTACTGTGAGCAAGTTCTACTTCCACAGAACTATCTCAACAATGGTGAGCTAGGTGCCTGCCAAAATAAGGTACAGAGCTGAATTGCTGATGACACTTCTGTGTAAAACCTGAAAAATTGACAAATCCATACAAATAACTGTACATGGCAATATGAGTAAAATAGCAGAGTACTGCTAACATTGTATACTAAAGGTTCCTTAGGTTCAACCACTCTTACTCAGTTTACTATTTTTACTTCTTTTTTTTTAAGCCAGAAAAAAATTAAAAATACCGCAGAGCTAAACTTTCATTTCTCCCTCGTTCATTTCTACATCTGTAGCCCAGCTTTAAAATTACAGGTGGCACTTGTCCTGAACTGGGTATTCGTAAATTGGCCTTTACCATCGTGTGACTGTATCAGAATCTTCAGTCCCCTTGGTTCATTTAAAGAGGGAAAAACATGAACCAGGGCACTATTCCACTTACAAGTGCAGATTCATAGTAAATAAACCCGCTGGTAGTAACCTCAAGGGACCCCATCTATTTCTTCTGTCCCAAAACAAGATCAACTACAGCTATATCATCGCTGACAAACCATAATCTCCAGGGACAGAAACACCAACCTTGCTAAGGCAATCTCTAAAAGTAGGCATAAGGGAGACCTGGAATACAGTTTTTCCAATGTCTGAAGTCCTTTTGCTGCAGTTTATGCCAACTACTACTTCCCAATCCCAGCACATATTATTATTCTAGTTCTCTTTGCAGCAGCCTTCCCTATATTTGAAGACTGTTACCATAATACTGAACTACAGAAATACGCATAATGCTCTTTCAAAGTAATTTTGAGTCAACACAGGGACATAAATTGCAAACAACTAGTGTATTTTTGTCATTACAAGATCAACGGAGTGACAACTGAGTCAGAATTATAATTTCATTAGCTGAGACTGATTAACAGCAGAATCCAACAGAGGAGCATTTTCATGGCCTATGAGCCAAGTACAACAGTCAAAATACAGAACTCTGAATCAGATCTGGATTTGAGCATTGTGACGCTACCTGGTTTTCCCTGAACTTCACACACTCTAGAGTAAGACCTGAAGCGATTTTAGGTATTTTTAGTAATGTAGTTTTGCCATCACTAAGCTGAAGATAATGATTCTCAGCCTCGCTGCAAAATGAATTTTTATGTATGGCAAAAATGACAGAATGTGAAATGGTTAACAGGTAGTTCAATCCCCTTTCTTCTACAAATGTATCACTCAACCAAAAAAACTCCCTTCTTCCCTCAGCTAGACCACTGAAAAACAATACATCAATGATAAGACTGAAGTGGAGAAATGCGAGGTTAAAAAAAAAAAGTGACAGAAACTGTGCAACTGAATGTTTTGCATCAAAAAAATCTCTTATTTCTGGCATTACCACCATCATCCTCTACTGAGAATATATATGATAAACAACTCCAAAAGAAATGTTAATCTCAGTTTCCACACATTTCAGTTCAAGTTGACTTCCACCTGCCTCCATATTTGAATGTGGAAAATAAATTTTAAAAAATCATTTTAACACTGAAGATCTCATAGAAGTCAGAAACTGTTATTTTTAGATGAAGTTTTCATATGAGTCACTACTCCAAACCATTTAGAAACTCATGGCTGTTGGCAGAAACATACCAGTTCTGTCAAATCTTATATATGAAATACTTTAAGTAAACCCAGAAAGATTTTCAGGCCACAAACTTTGACTTGTCTTTAGGATCTGAGAGTCTGTGAAGTTGTTCATCAATTTTACTTGCCCATTGATCTGTATGTTTTTGCCTTTCAGATGTTTGCCTCACTACATCTAAATCGTTGCCAAACCACATCAGTTGTATGTGTATAAATCTGTAAAAGAAAAACTGATTTTAAAAAAGCCAAACACTGTTACAGGGAGTAACAAAAGGATCAACTACTGTAAGAAAAATTTAAAACTCTCTCTTCAAACTCCACGTAACCAAACATGCCCGGCCTGTCATTCTGTAAGGCCAACCAGCACAAAACCCAAGGCCGGAACCCCTCCCGAAAAACCCCGCTGCTTTCCTCCGCCGAGCAACCGCAGCACCTCCAAAC